>NC_073230.2:146098571-146403214 GCF_029281585.2 Gorilla gorilla gorilla
AAATTTATATATGTAAATATATGTATATTTAGATATATATAAAACAATGTATCATTTTCCAGGGAAGGTTCTTTAATAGATACATATATCCAGAATAGTTCAGATACAGATCATAATTAGTCCCAGTGGTTCTTCATTAAAAAGGAAAGGAAAAGAAAGGGAAGACAAAACGAAAGAGAAAGGAGGTCAGGGAAGAGAAGAGGAAAAAAGGAGTGGGAAGAGGAGGTGAGGGAAGGAGAGGGAAGGGAAAAAGCTGCAGGACAGAAAATACCATGTAATCTGTAGAAAATCAAATTTGAGTCAGTAATTACTAATTTGTGTACTAATAGGTAATATTATTGAGTGCTCATTATCTGCTGGCCTATATGTTATGTGCTCTACATACATTATCTCATTTAATACTTGTAACAATTTTATAGATTTTTTTTCATTGTAGAGAGAAGGTGACTGAGGCTTAGAAAGGTTAAGTAATTTGTCCAAGGTTACACAGCTCTGCACTGGGATCCAGTGGTACCATCAGCTTCAATCTGTACTCTTTATTTCTTCTCTCATGACTGTCAACAAATAGAGTGGACAAATAATAATTTACTGGATAATAAGTTCAACTGTGTCCTGCAGCCAATGCTTGCCTAAGAAAATCAGCAAAAATGAGATAATAAAGTCACCAAGTACATCTAGATGGTGACTTGATTATCTTGTGTTCTTGTCCTGATTATAGGCTGTTGCCATTTTTGTGAGTCAAAATGGTTGAATATTGGCAATTTTATAAAATTGAGTCTAATAAATATGCCTATACATATACATATATTTTATATATTTATACAAATAAATTTATGAATTCATAATGATAATCAATGCTTATTTAGTATATTCGAATTTAAGAAAATATTTTAAATACTTTTAGAATTTTACAGTCTTCCCACCAAACCTATGAGGTTGGTGCCATTATTTTCCTCATTTTATAAAAGAGGAAATTAAAGCTTTAGAGGTTTTATAACTTGCTAAAAGTCACATCAAAAGTGACAGAACCAGGGTCTGTTCCTTATTAGTCTGATTTTAGTACTAATTCTCTTGACCACAATGATATATTGATCCATATTTAATATATGTATTTCTATATGTTTGGGAAAAATCCATGCTAAGGTTAAAGATTTTTGTTTTTATAGTTTTAACTTTTTGCATCTTTCATATATCTCCTTTCATTTAACAGACCTTCCTTATTTTTATTTGATATTTAAAGGGATGAAAGTTAAAACAGTTAAGTAACTAACTCAAAGTCACACAGTGATTAATGACTGGAGTAGGACTCAAATTCATCTTAGTATGATGCATACTTACAGAAATTCAGATACTTAATTGAGAAGTAGTTTATATAAAGAGAATAAAACCTATCTTGTCTTGCAAACTAATTGCTAAAGATGTGCATCCATGATACCCACTGTAGACTCATTAGCCTTTTGTAGGAAGTTCAAGTCCCTCTGCTTTTTGGAGTTCCCACTAGTGATAGGAATATGTATGTCATTATTGACTTTTCCCCTCCCTCATTCTCCAAATTCAATTATACATTTTAAAACCTAGCATGTCTTCTCCTTCCCTTTCATTTATTTCTGCCCTAGGTCCTTTGTTTGCCATGGATCATTGCATAACTTAGGTACTAATCTTTCTGCTCCTGGTTTTGTCCCTTAAAATCCATCCCCTTCACAACTATTTCAGAAATTTACTTAAAACACAAATTTATTCATAGTACTTCCTTTTTTAGAACCTTCATCAGATCCCCATCCACTATAGCATGAAGTCTGAGTTTCTTAAGTAGAGCGCATACGTTTTCAACAGTTCAACTTCTTTCTGAATCTCAGCCACCTCCCTTCACCTCTCCCAGACTCAATTTTGCATTTCCAGCACCATTGAACTTACATCCACTGCAGTTTCTGGCCTTGTTACATTTACTCAGATTATTCTCTGCTGCATCATCATGATCATATTTATTTTTTAAGACTTTATTTTTTAAAGCAGTTTTAGGTTCATAGCAAAATTACAGAGATTTCTTATATACCTCCTACCCTCACACATGCACAGCCTCTGCCATTTTCAACATCCTCTATCAGAGTGGTACATTTGTTGCAATGTATATACATTGAACACATCATTATCACCCAAAGTCCATAGTTTATATTGGGGTTCACTCTTGGTGTTGTACTTTCTATGAGCTTAGACAAATATATAATGACATGTACCCATCATTATATTATATGGTGTTTTTTTCACTGCCATAAAAGTCCTCAATGCTCCACCTATTCAGAACTCCACCCCTGGCAATTTCTGCCAACCATTGATCTTTTTACTGTCTTCACAGTTTTTGCCTTTTCCAGGATGTCATATAGTTGGATTCATACAGTATGCGGTCTTTTCATATTGCTGTCTCTCACATAACAATATGCATTTAATGTTCCCTTATGTCTTTTCATGGCTTCATAACTTACTTGTTTTTAGCATTATGTAATACTCCACTGTCTGGATGTACCACAGTTTATTCATTCACCTACTGAAGGATATCTTTGTTGCTTCCACATTATGGCAATTATAAATAAAGCTGCTACAAATGTCTATGTGCAGGTTTTTGTGTGGACATGTTTTTAACTTATTTGAGTAAACATCAAGAAGCATATAATTATTTGCTGGATCTTATGGTAAGAGTATGTTGAGTTTTGTAAGAAACCACTGAATTATCTTCCAAAGTGGCTGTGCCATTTTTCAATTCCACCAGCAGTAGATGAATGTTTCTCTTGCTCCACAACCTCTCCAGCATTTGGTGTTGTCAGTGATCCAGATTATGGCCATTCTAATAAATGTGTAGTAGTTATCTCATTGTCTTGATTTGCATTTCCTTGATGGCATATGATATAAAGTATCTTTCCATATGCTAATTTACCATCTGTATATGTTTTTTGGTGAGTTATCCATTAAGATAACTGTGGGTTTGTCTTTTCATTTCTCTCAGTCTGTGGCTTCTTTGCTCATTGTCTTCACATTGTCATTCACAGAGAAGTTTACAATATTAATGAAGTTCAGTTTATCAATTATTTATTTCATGGATTGCCTTTGGTGTTGTATTTTAAAAGTCATCACCATACCCAAAGTCATGTAGGTTTTTCCCATATGTTACCTTCTAGGATTTTTATAGCTTTGCATTTTACAATTAGGTCTTTGATCCACTTTGAGTTAATTTTTGTGAAGGGAGTAAGGTCTGTGCTTAGATTCATTGGTTTTTTGCATGCAGATGTCCAGGTATTTCAGCATAATTTGTTGAAAAGACTATCTTTGCTCCACTGTATTGCCTATGCTCCTTTGTCAAAAATGAGTTGACTATATTCATATGGGTCTATTTCTGAGCTCTCTATTATGTTCCCTTGATATATTTGTCTATTATTTTGCCAGTACCACACTGTTTTGATTACTACAGCTTTACACATATTTTTACAATACATTGTTGAGATAGGTACCATATTGTTCCATTGGAGAACACTGCCAAGCTTGGATTAACTTAGCTACCATCTGGAGGTGAGGAGGGAGGTGCACTTTTTCATAGATATTTACATAGATTGACAATCTTCTCTTGATTTTATTTTTCTTTGATGAAAATCCTTCCTCTGCCATGTCTGTCTGATAAAATTATATGCATAATCAATTTTCAATGATTCTGTATGACGAAACTTAGCAAATATACTCTTTGTCATGGAGGCAAACTATGGTAGCTGATTACCATTTTTTAATGAGAGCTAGGGTTACAATACTTACTATTATCACACTTATTTTAAGCCGAAGGCCTTTACTCAGACCATGTTTCTCAGAGTCACTTCTCTTTGAGTACATGTGATTCTATTCTCAGGCCTAAGTGAGATGCCAGTCTTCCATGTTCCTGGAGGAGTAAACCTTTGTCCTGACAGGTGCATGTACTTCAGATGTTGGTGTCTAACTTGAGTCACAACAGACTTTTCTCTGAAGAATTCCAGTTTAGGATCTGTCCTTGTAAAGACTAATATACTCCATTTTTCTGTTTGTTGTAATTATTTTTACTGTTTCCCACACATGTTTTGTTTCTCTTTTCTACCAGGTTGTTAGCAGCATGAGTACAGGGTCTGGATCTTACCCATTCAAGAGTGTATTCCCAGCACCCAATGCCTGGCATATAGTAAGTGCTCAATAAATTTTTAATGAATAAATTAATACATTTATAGACAAAACATTAAGTTGTTGTGAAGTCACAATAATCCTTTGGAAAGGTAAATACGTCAAGTAAAATTAAACGTCAGTTACTCTTATGAAATAATATTAATCTGGGTTGTCGTGTTAGGATATTTCTATTAACTTCCACTTAAACAGAACAACCCACAGACCAGGGACAAACTATTCACTAGGAACTATTTGTTATTCCAAATCAAGTTGATTCAACTTGTCAGGAAAAAGGTTCTACACCCTACCATAAGCACATGACTTAATACATCAAAATTTCCTGAGTTTTTCTAATTTTCAAAATCTTCTGCCCTTAACGATGAATTTCCTCTAGAGGCAATATTTTAGTATTTGCAAATTCAGTGTTCACATTGATTTTATAGAACATAACTACCATCAGTAACAAGGATTGACTGACTCTGTCTCTCCCTCTGTCTTTCTCTCTATCTAAAGAGATTTCTTTTAAGGAATTGAATCATGAAACTATGAGAACTGGCAATTCTGAAATCATTAAGGCAGGCCAGCAGGCTACAAACTCACACAGGAGTTGGTGTTGCAATCTTGAGGTAGAATTTATTCTCCAAGAAACCTTAGTTTTTACTCTCAAGTTTCAACTGATGGATGAGGCCCTGCATTATTAAGAAAAATCTCATTTACTTAAATTCAACTGATTGTACACATTAACTATATATACAAAATACCTTCACAGCAACACCTAGATTTGTGTTTGATTAAATAACTAGGAACTATGTCACAATCAAATTGACACATAAAATTAACTATCACAGTCATACAGTCATGATAGATATTGAAGAGCCCATAGTAAGCCTGGTTCATTGAGAGGTATTTTTATTGATAGAAGTGAGTTATGGCTGTATCTTCACACAGACACATACAGTGAGAGAGAGGGAGAGAGAAAGAGAGGAAGAGAGCACAGATATAACATGCTCTTGCTTCAGCAAGTGAGACATTTGCATGATCAGGAGCAAAAGCTTAGCTATGAGACTCCCTTGATTTCAAGTCTGAGCACCATCTCTTACTAGCTGGCACATAACTTACTCATTTAATGTGCCTTAGTTTTCTTGTCTATAAAAATCGTACCACCTTTGACAGTGGGCCAATTGTTTTTAGATAATCAAAAATTGTTAGTTTTTCTCAGTATTAGCTCCCTGAGGTCAGGGGAGAGAGATATAATGCAGTGCATGTTCACACTTGTTCCCTTGAAAATGAAGCCACAACCCCTTGACAGGCATATGGAGAAGTGCCAGAGATGGCCATAGATGGGAAAGCAAACAACTCTAGCCCAGTGGCTTTCTGCCTGTCACTAAAATAAGCTCAAGCTAGGAAGAACATGATAATGGGGTTAGGTGCATAGTTCTGACCTTATCTCTTTAGTAAAGAAAAGCTTTTACATACATTAGCCTCAGAACCCATTCCAAAGTTCTATGATCAAAGAAATCCAACCCCAATGTGAAAAAGTAAAATGAGGAAAAATACAGATCCTAAATGCTTTCCATACCTGATAATTTTTGTTTCAAAAGAAAAAAAGCACTCACAAATTCAGCATGCATAGAAATCATAGCCATCAACTTAAAAGTCTTTAAAAAATCCAGCCAATTACCTTGTACATTCAATGATAAATAAATAAGAAAATAAATAAACCGATGTGACTATGTTTCCACTGTTTTGTTTAAAGGTTGCTTGCTTGCGCGTGATGGTTGCAATGCCACATAAATGCAGAATACTAATTGTGAAAGGTGAAATCAAGACCTTGCCGCTCCAAATGCTCTCTCTAGCTCTCTGATTGTACCTGCTCTCATGCTCCAACCCCTTTCCTGACCTCCACATCACAAACTGACAGACCTTGGGGAAAATGAAGGGACGTTTTAAAGCAAAAATAAATCTGTCATTTTTATAGTCAAAAGTGTCAGAGCTCAAACATCAATGGTGTTTCAGAAGAGTCAGTAATGTATTTTGTACCCATGCTTACTGCAGATGTCATCATTAGTGGTCATTCCATATGAAAGTTATTTTTGAGTTGCTCCTGCATTGTAAAATAATCATTAATATTATGACTTTGCCTTAAAAAATAAACTCGCATTTTATTTGCTGGGCCACACTACATAAGCCACATCAGTTTCTTATTTGATAGAGAGGTACTTATTTGGTTATATAATATTCATTTTCTATAGTGCTTTCTGCTCTTTTTTTCCTTTTCTTTTCTATTTTTTTTTTTTTTTTTTTTTTGAGACGGAGTTTTGCTTTTGTTGCCTAGGCTGAAGTGCAATGGTGTGATCTCGGCTCACCGCAACCTCCTCCTCGTGGGTCCAAGCGATTCTCCCTTCTTCAACAAAGAAAGACGTTTAGCACTATTGTCTTTATTCAAATAATTGTCATAACCATGAGGTTATTTTTCAAGTTATACACAATAAAATCAAATATATTAAATTTTTTAGATATTTATTTTTTAATTTAAAAGTAGCTTAAATTATTTGATAAATACTAACTTATGAGTGGGACTAGATCCTATATGATCTCAGCTTAGTTTAATAGGGTAGTGGGGATAAGCAGATTTATATACTGTATTCATTGTTTTGGAAAACTCTCTGCTCTTAGCCATAACTTCTTTGCAATAGCCACCAGGTTATTACAACGATCCTTATTCAGAGGTGAGAAGGCTGTGGAATACAATTAACTTGAATAAATATAGAAGCATAATTTTGTATAAGCATAATTTCTTATTAACATATCAATTATTTATACGGAGAAAGTGGCCAAATGTAAAATAATAGCTTTTATATATTAATATATCCTATACACATTGTGTAGAAGTAGTCAAGTACAAAATTAATAATTTTATCTTATTAACATATTCCCTATAGTCTATGTGAATTGTCTACATATACATACATCACAATTAGAAATACAGTGGCAAAAAGATTCCATTCACTGTGCAACTAAAAATAAGGAAGGTCGACCTCAGCAAGATATACACAAATATACATACACAAACACAGGTCTATAAAAATTTTATGTTCAATATTTGCATACCGAAAAATTATAACACATCAGAAAGGGACAAGAGAAAAAACTTGAATAAGTAAAAAATATTTCTTGATATGAATACTCAACATTATAAAAATGTTAATTATTTATAACAGACCAATAACAATTCCACAAGGGGCTGGGTGTGGTGGCTCATGCCCATAATTCCAGTTACTTTCAGAGGCCAAAGTGAGAGAATCACTTGAGCCCAGGAATTCAGGACCAGCCTGGACAATATAGGGAGACCCTGTCTCTACAAAAATTAAAAAACATTACCCAGGTGTGGTGGTGTACACCTGTGGTCCAAGTTACTCTGGAGGCTGAGGTGGGAGGATTGCATGGTCCTGGAAGGCAGAGGTTGCAATAAGCCAAGACTGCACCACCGCACACTCCAGCCTTTGCAACAGAGCAAGAACCTGTCTCTAAATAAATAAATAAATAAAATTTTAAAAAATAATAATTTCATAAGGATAAACGGATTCACAGATTATTCTAAAGTCACATAAATTAGCATGAAAATATAATAAAGATAATTTAAAATAAAACACTAATAAGTTTTACTTATAATTAGAGCTTTTTAATATAATATAAAATTTACAATAAAAAATATTGCTACGGGTGTAAGAATAGACAGATAAAGCAATGGAATAGAATGGAAAGCCCAGAAACAGAACTCAGTGTATGGAATTATTTAATAAATGGTAGAACCAGCTTTCAAATTTGTGGAGAAAGTGTAAACTGCCTGATAAATGTTTCTGGAGTGATTTTTAAATTATTTTTTAAAATTGATATTAGATCTTTTTATACCTTATTCTAAATATAGTTTATATAAATTACAGTTTAAAGTATAAAATATATAAATTAGCTAAAGGAAATTATCATTAAATATTAACTTCTTGGGATGGAGAAAGTCTTTTTAAATGATATCACAAAAATAAGTACCAATAGACATAACACATGTAAAAACATCTTCTATAAAAAGACAAAGGGTACATTTAAATGTCAATTGTCAAACACATGAACAGTATAAAACTTCACAAATCAATAAAATTATAGCTAAAACTTCAAACAGAATATTTTATTTATCTGATTCACAAAGCTTTTTAGTAATTATTCTTATTTTTGTTACTAGCTATAGGAAAATATCATTCTCATGAATTACGATTGGGATTTTGCTACACAAAATAGCAAATGTATATAACTTTGGCCAATGATCTCATTTATAGGAATTCATCCTAAGAAAGCAATCATAGATCTATTAAAAAATCATGTACAAGGAAGTTTGCTACATTATTATATGCTAGAGTAAAAAATTAGAAATAAATTGTCACCAATAGAGAATTATTTAATGAAATTATAGTATGCCACAAAACTAAATATCATGTACCCATAAAAATGATGCATTAGATGTTTTCGAATGTCATAGGAAAATGTCTGTGATTATCTTTATTTGAAAACGTTATTACCCAGTACTAACACCAAAGGTCATAGAGTGTGAGCCTACAGGCCAAAGCTGTCCACAAACATGTTTTGCTGGCTTCTCAGTATTTCATGACTTTGAGCCAAGATTTAAAAATTCGAAGAGTTAAGTATAAAAATCCAGATTTTCAGTATTTCTTTATAATTCTAAATATGTGACAACTCTGTGTCTACATTCTCACCCAGCTGTATCTCAACAGTGGAGTAGTTGACAGCTTTTCTGATTCTCCCCTCTCAAGGACTACCAGCTGTACAGTGTGCATATGTTAACTTATGCCAGCTTCCTTCCTTTGCTCTTCAATCCCTTGCCTGGCCCCAGTGAAATAATGCATTGATATATACAATGTAATTTAAAACTTTAAAATAGTACATGTATATGTGTATGAGTGTATTGCATGCTCATGTATGTGTGTAGGAAGATAAACAAGATTTCAAAAGCAGTAAAAGTTCACAGTTGCTTCCAACCATGCTATACAGTCTTTGACAATGGAAAACATATTGATACTGTTCACTGTTTTATCCCCTGAAGTTGGCTAGAAGAAACTTATCTCTTGAATAATCAGGTAAAGTGGATGGCCCTTGTGAGTCAAATATAAATGATCGAGAATATTTTTTCTTTGGTTTACTTCTCTAAATGTTCTAATTTGAAAATCAGAAAAAGAAATAATTTTTACTTTTTAATGTCCAAACGCAGATGAAGGTTTCAAAGCAGAGCAAATACATATGGAAGATCAATCTCATGTGTTTTTTAAATTAAAAAGAAAGATACAGCATCTTTGAGACTCAATGCACCTGTCATTGGCAATGAATTCTGCTCTGCAACACAAAACATAATACTGTACAAGAAAGAATTTATTCTTGTCTGATCTTTGGAATGTTGTTTAGATTTCAGGCTTCCAATGGAAATTGTCAGAATACTCTTCCTTACCCTTGGCAAATAGTTGTAGCATGTCTGAAACATGCCCTCTCCAGAAGACTTTCCTTAATTTCCCTCCCTTCTTGCAGGGCTACATAGGCAGAAATTACAGTAATGCTGTGAAATAAGCATGTAAGTCATCAGATCACTATTTAGTTTGTCCACTAAATAAGCCCAGGATGAAATCATTGCCACAGAGGTGTCAGTTAATTGAGGAATCAGACAGCCGGAGAGACAGACTGGGTGAGAAAACACCCTTATCCCAAGGACAAACCTTTGCTATGACATTGAAGAGAATATACAAATGAACTTGCCAAGTAAATTGCTTTCCTTCTCTAATATATGATCTCTTGCTCCAATGCTACAGCTAGCTTTTAATGAGTTAGTAGGTACATATGGAGCTAGATTGAGAGAATTAGTTCATGCTCATACGTTTCAATATTGAGAGTGAAATGAAGATACAGATAGCAATTTGAATCTAATTTTCAAGCCTGCATGGATGAAGGGTCACAGAAGGAAGCTGAGATGTACCAGGATATTGAAGGTGGGAGGATTGAAGATAGTGACAAAGAAAACCACAGCTGACACAAAGCTGAGACCTCTTCCATAAGGCCAACAAGGCCGAAGTAGCATAAATTCAAGAGAGATTGAGTTGTTTTCTTTTTGTAGATACACAGGGTACAGTATTTAGGAAAATGCAGATCTAAGGGAGAAGTGAGTGACATCATCTCTGACCTCTCAGTCAGCATCATATGGATCCTAAGAGAATTCAAGTAAAATTAGAATCCTAAGACTCTTTTAGAGATGAAAGAGATGTTAGAGTCAAATGTCCTCATTGCCACAGGGACAAAAATCAAACTCAGAGGAATGAAATAGCATCTCTGGAATGACAATGCACATATTTTAATATCACAGACCCCTGCCCTTTCCATGAGTTTAGATCAACATTTCTGTTTAAAAACAAACAGATCAACGTGAGAAATGGAGAGGTGGTTTGGGTGGACAATGTGTCTACTGTCAATTTGCTTGAGTTCCCGAAAAAGGCATCATCTTGCAAAATTAAATATTTTATTTTTGAGATGAAACATATTCTAAATAAGAACCCCTCTCAGATTACACCCCAAAGTATTAAATTAAAAAAGAAAACATGTGCACATAGTGACTCAGGAGGAGCAAACAATAGAAGTAGCTACCAGTTAGTTAATCACGCCAAATAGGTAGTTTGCAAGAAAGTAAAGGCAGTATCAAATTTTAAAATTGTAGAAAAAACCCTCACTTAGATACATTGATAATTTGGGATTGGGGCTTATGTCACATAGTAGGTTTATTTAATTTAGTCATGAAATTCGCCCATGAACACTATTGCTAATTCATGTACTTCTTTCCCTACCCTGTTTATTTGCTGTTCACTATATAGCCTAAAAACGGAAATCAGTTGAGTCATCATGAACGATGTTTATTACTGTTCATTATCTTTCAAAAATGTACCATCGGGGAGGGGGAAGGAGAGCATCAGGATAAACAGCTAATGCACATGGGGCTTAATACCTAGGTGATGGGTTGACAGGTGCAGCAAACCACCATGGCACACATTTATTTATGTAACAAACTTGCACATCCTCCACATGTATCCTGGAACTTTAAATAAAATAAAATATATTTTACTTCTTTTTTTAATTATACTTTAAGTTTTAGGGTACATGTGCACAATGTGCAGGTTTGTTACATATATATACACGTGCCATGTTGGTGTGCTGCACCCATTAACTCGTCATTTAACAATAGGTATATCTCCTAATGCTATCCCTCCCCCCTCCTCCCACCCCACAACAGGCCCCGGTGTATGATGTTCCCCTTCCTGTGTCCATGTGTTCTCATTGTTCAATTCCCACCTATGAGTGTATTTTTAAAACTACTAATAGTTAAACAGAAGTCACACATGACACATTCTTGCTCTGGATATCCAAAATCTGCTGCTGTTTGTTCTACATACAAGATAAGTAAATAGTACAGATACTTCTGTTCCCAATTGCTTCCCGATACTACATAAATGCTGCCACAGTCTGCAACCAAGGTTCAATTTCTGGAAATGTTGGTGAACGGGAAACAACTGTTAGCAAATTTATGTATTACAAACTTATAGAGTCCAGTAATAAATGGTGATGAATGTAAGAGGATGTGACTTCATGAAAATTGTTATTTTATGGAATAAGTAGAGCAAAGCTATACAATTCACCTGAGCTTAAGAAATCCATGAATATGTTTTCTAAATAACAGAAAGTACTAAAACAACATCTCAAACAGACCTATTGCACAGATGACAATTTTACAAACTGTAAAGGTAATTATTTTTCTACTACTCCCAACCTAGCCAGAGTCAACTATTGCTTTTAAACCTTTAGACCCTCACTCATCAGTATTTTCTTTTGTTCAGCTTGTCTTTCATAATTCTTTTTCTTTCTTTTTTTTTTTTTTCGGACAGAGTCTCGCTCTGTCACCCAGGCTGGAGTACAGTGGCGCAATCTCGGCTCACTGCAACCTCCACCTCCCAGGTTCAAGTGATTCTCCTGCCTCACCCACCAGAATAGCCGGGATTATAGGTGCCCGCCACTATGCCCAGCTATTTTTTGTTTTTTTAGTAGAGACGAGGTTTTGCCATGTTGGCCAGGCTGGTCTCATACTCCTGACCTCAGGTGATCTGCCCACCTCGGCCTCCCAAAGTGCTGGGATTACAGGTGTGAGCCACCGCGCCTAGTCTCATAATATATTATTATTAAAAAAAAAGAAAGAAAGAAAAGAAAGAAGAAAGAAGGAAGGAAGGAAGGAAGGAAGGAAGGGAAAAAAAGCAAGTAAACCAAATATTTTTAAAGGCTTTCCTTAACCTACCTTTCCTTTAAATCTCTTCTTTTTTCTATTTTGCTTTACCATCACATTATAAAATAGGGGTCTGTCTGTTCACCTTTTTTTTTTTATCCATCCCAACACAAGCACTACAATGCATGTAACCAAAACCACCTGTCACGATTTTTTATCCTTTGGTTTTTATATCCTTGTGTACTTTATTGAGTGATTCATAATTTTCCAATTCGCTTAACCCCAGCATATGAAAATATTGTTTGAGTTTTATAACTCCATTGAGCCTTTAACCATTTAAGGGTTTATTTTGTTTGAGAAGGAATGTGTGGTTCATACTTAGAATAAAGAAGCCAGCTATAGGGTGAGTGTTAAAAACTTGGTTATAAAACTTGAGATCACATATAAACAGAAATTAAACTTTATTCAAGAGGCTTCCAATCTACATTTTAAAGCACAGCTTGGAAATCTGAGGATGTACTGGGCATTGTGCCAAACATAATGAAAACTCCCCACCCCACATCTTCATCCCTGCCCCCTTCAATGCTTGTTTTTGGTCTTTCTGTAGTCTAGCTACTTCCTCCTCCCCCCTCAGACAGGGTTGTTCCCACTGTGATTTACTAGTTTAGCACTTGTTTAAAGAGGCCGGCTTTATACACAGTCATTTGTTATTTTAATAACAATACAAAAAAGAAAAAATATATATTGAGCAAAACGGGTCAAGCTGTCACCTTTGAGCTTTACAGTGGGCTTTGAAAGCAACCAAACAAGGAAGAGCCAGAGGCAAGCTGTTCATAAGTTACATTCCTAAATGCAGACGCAGAGCTGAGGATGCTTTTTCATGAAGAACAGGGACTAAGAGGTGGCCTATGAATGAGAATGATTCTGTCCTTGGAACATGTGAGCTAAGTATTTCCTTCCCAACAGCCAAATATGAACCAGAGAGAAGTCTGGCTGGGGGATGCACAGACCTTTCATTTAGGGCTAGGATGAGATTTGGCCGTGGCACACTGGAGAGGGCCTTCTCAGCAGGTTGTGGCGGGCTATCTCATCACCAAAGGACTAGCAATACAATAGGTCTGTATCCCTTGTCTTGCTATGGGAGGCCTGCTCTAACCTGGTTACGACCCCTCAATTCTAGGATGACAAGGCTGTGTCTCATCTGTGGAATAATATTTCCAGATAAATGTTTTATAGTAGTCACCGTATCATAAACAAAGTTAAGTCTTTTATCCTAGCCAGTCTCAGCAGAAGAGTAACATGACATGAGAGATTGGGAAACTGTCCTTCTGTGGGTTTCTTCAGACAACCTAAGCCATCTCCTACATCCTACACTCGCTGAACATAGAATGGTTGAAGGAAAGAATGAATACATATGTAGAAGAGAAGAATCTTGCTAAAAGGAATGAAGTTGTCAAGATAAATAATTAAGAGTAAGAAAGAAAAAATATGAGAAAAGCCGGTCAAGAAGACTGGCATTTAGAAGAAAGAATGCTTTCTGGTTTTTTTTGTTTTGTTTTGTTTGTTTGTTTTTATCACAAGTTGTTTTATTTCAATTAGCAAAAGAGTTTAAGTGAAATTTTTTAAAAAGTTGTTTATTTGAAAATTGCATTTAGAGTGATATGGTAAATGCAAGTTACAAATTAACTTTATGCATATTCATAGATCATGCTCTAAGCACTCAAATTCGACATATGAAATTTTGTTATTTTTATATTTTTCAACAATACATCTCTCTCTTAGTTTCATGATTTGTTCTAAATTTGTGGAGGACCAGAAATTTTTCTTTAGTCCCTCAGAAAGATCATCTTTTTCTCCAAAATAAACTGCTTTCAGCAAAAGTAAGTTTAGATTTACTAAGTCATCTTTCATAGATCTACAGCAAGAATTTTAAATAGAGGTTCACTTGTCTGTGACACTTTGACCATTGGGTTAGGAAGAGGATTAGTCACTAAGTTTTAAATTGACATTTCTTGAAGTTTAGATTGAAGATATCATTTCAGCATAAGAATCAGGATACCATAGAATGACAGTGAGATTTCTGGAATCCTTAAAATAAGTAAAAGTAAATAATAAAAGTGATATAGAATAGACTCCTATAATATAAAAATTATTTCAGGTTACTTATTTTCTTGAGAGAAATAGAGAGTACATGCTTTGTTTCTGTTTTTGTCCCTTTTTACATGCTCTACTTGTTGATTAGAATCAACTGTTAAATTATACTGAACTCAGTAATAGTGACTGCTTAACAGTCACTATTATCATGGTGTATTATGCTAAGAGGCTGTTATATTATGTGCCTTTTTAAAAATATTGTGAATGGTAGATTTTATTTTCCACATCTTCTAGATCTTCTAGATGTGGAAAGGGGGTCAACAAATTTAAGCTCACACAATGAGAAAATAACAGAGATAGGCTTCCGTTTCAGGTTTAACTCCAAAGTCTTGTCTACTGCGTTCACAGATGCATCACAGTTATCTGGGTACGAAGTTATGGAAGGAACCGTTGCATCCCCCATAAAGCATGAAGCCAGCATTTCTGCCAGCAAATCTCTTAGAAAGATATGCATCCTGGTAGGGCTTGCTGCTGTCTCCCTCAAAAGGAGGAATCTGAGAATCAAATGCCATTCTTCAAGCTTCCATAATTGCTTACAGGAGTCTTGTTTTGTGAATTGCAAGTTCTCCTTGTACAGCATGTTGTCACATTCCACTGATGCTTTATGAGAAATTTTCCTTAACCTTTAGAAGAACAGAGGCATTCTTTCTTTCTTTTCTTCTTATATGTTATTACCCTTTCCTCCTCAACTAACATAGTTGATGTATGCATATGCATGCATGCACACTTACACACATACACACACACACACACACACACACACACACACACTAGTTAGGTGAAGAAATACAGGCCCAGGCCCAAACCTCTCAGCTTCCTATTTCCTTCCATCTTGGGGTATTCTGGGGTTAGTAACTACTCACAGAATCCTACTCTAACATGTTATCTTAGAAGTCCAGGTGTGTATACTCCTAACCCAGCAGACAATGCATGCTAAACCAACTTTGCTGATAGTAGTATAATTGTTGATATGGTTTGGCTGTGTTCCCACCCAAATCTCATTTTGAATTGTAGTTCCCATAATCCCCACATGTTGTGGGAGGAACCCAGTGGGAGGTAACAATCATGGGGTGGTTACCCTAGTGCTGTTCTTGTGATAGCCAGTGAGTTCTCATGAGATCTGATGATTTGATAAGGGGCTTTTCCCCTTTTGCTCGGCACTTCTCTCCCCTGCCGCCTTTGCTTCCCCTTCTGCCATGCTTGTAAGTTTCCTAAGGTCCTTCCAGTCCTGTGAAACTGTGGGTCAATTAAACCTCATTCCTTTATAAGTTACACGGTCTTGGGTATTTCTTCATAGCACTCTGAGAATGGACTAATACAATTGTGCTTCAAGGAAAAACCACACTGCCTAGAAGATTTATGAAAAAGTCCCAATCCATTTGCTGTCTGCTGGAAGATCTTCCATTCTCAGGCATTATATAGGAACGGAAATTGTATTTAAATACTTCTGTATGTGAACTACTCACAATTTAGCTACTTTTTATCAGATGACACAGTAGAGATGGGGGCAGAAAAAATGTACTGAGGACATTTCCAAGTCAAGATGGTTTATTTCAAGAAGGGAAATGCCACTTTTTTATCCTAGCTTTCACACTGGGCATAGTCCACATGGAACATACTCCCTGATAGCGGTAAAGATTATGGTTTGGTAATTATATCTCAGTCTAAATGGGAGACAGGTATTTGGAGAGTCTGGAGGTAAAGAGGAGTCAGGGTATTTAAATATTGATATAGTCTCACACTAAGGGTGTTGGAAGAGGGAAGGGGCTGAGGTCTTTGGAAGAGAGGGTGGGCACAGCATGTGATGACTTATCTTACATATATTCAATTATGTTGTGATTCCCCTGAGGTCATAAACCAAAAAGTTGTTTCATTTCAAGCAGTCTGGAGTTCACTGCCCTGATTTACCACATAAACCTCTTCATTCTCTCTGACCAACTGGCTTTATTTTAATTCTAAATTAGTGCTTTAGATACAAAAATCTTTGCTGAGTTGATGCAGCTTTTTATGTTTCTCCATCTCAATTGCCATTAGATCATTTAGTAAAGACTTTAATCTTCTCCCTGCTCTCATTTTTTCAAGTTTTCATGGGATAACACTGCGGTCATTTGGCTCAGTTCTAGAAATAGTCTGCAATCAAACTCTGGGGAAACAATCATTTTGTCTTTCGACTGGAAACAATAAAAATAGTTGCTTCCCATTACTCTCTACACTTCATTACTATTTTATTTTTACAGCTTCGTTGAATCTGGTATGAATCTTAATTATATGAGGCCTGTGTCATTTCTGTCATTGAAAAGCTAGAAGAACCAAGATTTAGCTATATGGGGGTGAACTGGTTTCTCTGTACCCTATACCTACATTCTAGGATGGCTACTAGAAGAGTGATGGTGTCCATTAAGCTCATACTTATCAGTGCATGTGTTCTAAGAGGCGATGACCAATAATAGCATGTCTATAAAACACAATCCACTTGCTTTACTTTTCATATAAATAGGCATTTTAATGAAAAGAGCAACTTTCTCTTTCTCTCCATAAGCAATGCAGCCTTAAGTAGAGACATGCTTAAAATAAATACATATTCCTAAGTATAACTAAGTGTCCTTGTCTCTACTTAACTGTTATAAGATATGCTATCTGAATATTTGTTTTCTGTATACTCTGAAAAAAAATTTCACTTCTATGTGCACCTCCTAATATTTTCACAGCCTCTAATCTCACTTATTCTTATCCCAACTATCCTGGTCTATTCTTCAGAGGAAAAGTACTAACTTCCTCTTTATCTTCTCTCTTCTCCCAAACTGACTTTTGTTCCTCCCTTTAAAGTTGTCCTTGACCTACTATCCAAAGCTCCACATTGCCATGTGCTCTGTCTCAGCTTCCAGTGGGCACATAGACCATTGAAAAGGATCCCTAAAAAGGATATTTTGTTTGGAGCTGCTCAGCTTCTCTAGAACAACTGCTTTTATTCTAGAATTTTCTATCATAGTCCTAAAAAGCCTCAATTCTCTGCAAATTTGATTCACATTTTTAATTCAAAGCAATGAATTAACTAATTTAGAGTTATTAAACCAGCAGCCTGCCGACTTTAGGAAAAAACAAAACAAAATTCTAAAAGCCGACTATACAAATTTCCAGTTTCTCAAGACGGTAAGAGAGACAGATTGATTCAAATACAGCTGCCTAATCATAGACAGTCTGTAGCTCTCCAAGAATTGCTTCCATTTTCCTTTCACTCTTCTTCCTTGCGGGAACAAAACAACCTTTAGACAGAGGGCTTTCTCCACTTTTGCTGCTGTTTGCTTTAGAGCACATTGTTTAGTCAGCACCATTTACTAGATTACATTCATCATCAATATTTGAGTTCTGTCAAATCCTTGGTACAGAAAAAGGTGGATGCAGAAGTCCTCTCTCAGATGGAATTTCATTTTTAAAAGTCTAAGGGTTGGGTATTTTCAGGTTTCATTCTATTCAGAATTGTCCAGGCCTCTTCCTTTTTGGCAGGAGTTGTATATTGTGTGAACGAATTAATGAAAAGGTGCCATGGATGTAGTGACAAGGACAAAGGTCTCAGTTAAGTCACTTTTACACCCGTTTCCCCCTTATGACACTGTTTTCGGGTAAGTGGTGTTTAGGATGTGTTTTGAAGAGGAGAAAAGATAGCTTGGCTGACGTGGAGTGGAAGTTTGTCCCAGCATCACTAAGAATAGTATTACGTTTGACAGGCAGCCAAAATGGCAAGCATGTTTACACTGTAATAAGTCCTTGCATAATCCTGATCTTTTTTACATTGGAAAAAGTCATGAATTCTCTTCTATTTGTACTGATGTGAGGATCAGTTTGCTTTATCAGCTACTTTCATTCTGTTCTATAATTTTCTTTTATTTTTTTTTTCTTTTTCACAAAAGTGCAACTCACATCTAGCACTGCACACAAACTTTAAGGGTACAGCTTGATAAAATGCAGTATGTGTTTGGTGTGGCATTTTTTTTCCCCCCAAACATTGTACATAATGCATATCTGGTAAAATCTGCCATCCTATGCTGTAATTTCCTAAAGAAGGACAACTTATACATCCCTCTAGAATACTTTCAACACATCTTTTCAGATGAAATATAAAAACTCAGTGTAGGTGAGGACATGGCTGTCTTATTCTGTGTGTTTTTGAACCTACAGGTTGTCAGGCTCAATGTACTGAAGCAGAAACCCACCAGCAGTATTTTGTACTTTCTTTAGAAGAAGATATAATGCAGAATCTTGAGAATAGTAAAAAATCAATCAAAGAAAAACCAAAAATGTCAGATACAAGCCAGTGGTATGCGAAAGGAGAAAAAGAGAAAGGGAAAGAGAGATACAGATGTAGGAAAGGTTTCCAGGGAGCTTTCTGTATTTATTTCACCACATCTGACCAGCCTTGCTCCATGGTTTCTCAGCCTTGTTGCTTAGCATGATATTGGGCCATTGTTGTTTTAGAAAATTGGAAATTTCACCAGCAATTTGTATCTCCCCTAGACTGCAAATTCCTTGTTGACAAGAATGTGTTCTGTTTTGTTGGTCACCCATTCCTACTTCACTTCTATCCCCCACAGCCCTTGAGGGCATGTGTGGATCTCCTCAGAAAAGTAATTCAGTAAGATATTTTGAAATAAAGAAAGCTAGAGAGCCATGATTTCTTAGCAGGGCCCCCACTACTCCTTGCAGCCACCACCCCCACCACAACTGCTGTTGTAGTGAGATTCAGGAGCTCATAAAAAAGCTCTAAATATGTACAATGACTCATAATGTGTTGCATGGCTCAAAGGAAAACCAGATTAAAAGAAAAATCAAAAAGTGGAAATTTACTTCATTTTGTGTGATGTTGTCAAAGCACTCAGACTGTGGAATGTCAATATTGCTAGCTAGCAGGGCTGGACTGTCTCCTGAGCCCCAGGCCAGGACTCGCTTCCATCTGTAAGCAAAATTTAAGGACATTCAAGATTGGTAAGGGTCATTATAATGTAAGCAAACTATGTTATCACCACCTGCATCAATATCAAAACTGTGTAGAATTGAACCTTTCTTTAGAGAAAGGGGACTTTGCTCCCCAAGACATCCTTAAATAAGTCCCTCCACAATTCTCTCTTTTTCTTTTTCTCGTCTTTCTCTCTGGCATCATTAATGGAAGGAGTGATTAATTATTGATAACATAATCTCAAAGCCTATTTAACACATTCACCAATGCAGTTTATAAATTAGTGGGATTAACTGAATATTAAAAGACCTACAATAGCATATGGATTATATACCTGAATGGTCATCTCTCCTATGTCAGAAAAAAAATATAGCTGGAATGTCATTCATTGGATTATTATACAACATATTTATTTGCAAATATATGAAATTAAAAATGAATAAGCTTCATTTGTTTTCTCATCAATGATAACCACATCTCATTCTTAAGGTGGGGAAGAGATAATACTTAAGTATCCTTTACTACCAACCGCTGGCTCCTCAGTAGGTAAACCCTTGCTTCCAATGATACTCTGATATTTCCCAGAATTGCTGCCATATTTGCATAATCGTTATATTTTTTATGTTTTCTTTAGTAATAATTTGTCCTGAAAGCTATGTATCTAAACATAATATTGTTGTAGTAAACTTGTAATTCTCTAAAGACATTCTATGGTGTTTAGCTCTCATATACAAAATTTGAAGGCTAACATGGGCCTTATCACTATTCTATCAGTTTTGGTCATTTGAGCCAACATTGATAAGGCTCATTATCTTATCACTGTTACTTGCTAAGTGAATATGCTACTTTTGAGATCTTAATGGTTGAAAGATGGGCAAGAAACACCCAAAGAACTCTGCCATTTTTTGATAATGTGTTCAAATAGCAGCAGAATTAAAAAATCTATAGGAAGCATGTATACTAAGATTACATTTTTAAAACAAAAATTAAAGAAATAGAAACAAGTAAAGATTAAACATTAGGTGAATTCCTCTTCATTTCCAAACTTCCTTCTTGTTCTCAAATTTTTTTATACAATTACATGTCTTCTCTGTCACTGGATTTCAGCTGTTATCAACCATGGATTCGTTTTTTCTTGACTTTTCTATTTCTTCTAGAAAACATTTTTAATGGGGCAGGTTTTATGCCATTGTGTAATATAGTGGAAATGACATGGTCCAGGAGTCAGATAGACCTAAATTTGAATCACAGCACTTGCTGGGTCTGTTATCATTATCATCTGTACAATTGGAAAAGATAATAGTCATTCTTTTCAGGGCTATTGTGAGAATTAAATAAAATAACACGCAAAAATCCCAAAACTTAGATTACTTATGTATTGATAATTCATTATTAGCTTATTACATTAGAAATTCACCTACAAAAGCATTCATCATACATCAGGCATCCTGCCTGACCTCAGCAGTGTGTGAAGAAAATTCCATTTGTTTTTTATATAATTCTCCACTTTCATCTAAATGTATATCAGTTTATTTTTTAATTATATTAATTTTCTCTGTAACAATTCAGAAAAATCTGTCATTGTCAATATTTAGAACTTTTTTTGTCCGTTGATGTGAATACTTACATGGGAATCTATTCATTAATTCACATGGTGATATGTTTTATGAAGATTAATTTTAAGACAATTTTTTGAATCTTAAATGTCACATATTTTCATGTGCAGAACCCTACTTACTGACTCCCTAGCTTATTGTGAATGTCTCCTGCCCAAAGCCCCAGTATTGTCCTGGACACAATGATTTTCACTCTGTTGTCTAAACCAAGGTCCCAACTTGATGTCGGGGTATAGGACTTAGTCATATCAGGTCAGAAGGAGAAACGTGTGAGTGAGCAGTAGCAGCTACATGACACTGTTCCTCTGCCAAAAACTGAGTATTCATAGTAGAGTCTGGAGTTGGGTGCCCTTGGTTTGAATCTCAAGTAGCTTAATTATTTGATATTTAGTTCAACATTTATAAAAGGAGTATAATAAACATCCTAACACTTCCGGAGTTGTTTTGGAGAGTAATTATGCTCAAGACATGTTAATTATCATTACCAGTAGTAGTATTGATAATTTAATATTATCGATAATTTAATATCATTGATAATGACAATTTAGTGTTACCTCTAACCCTGCACCCCATACCTTCCCACTCTTAAGATAGCTGATACACACACATACACATACACATAATTTTCTGTTCACTCTTAAGAAAGGTGATAATTCTATACTCACTTGTCAAATTTTAACATTAACAGCATTTGTTTAATACTTAATACTAATAGATCATAGTTCAGAGACATTATCTCACTTTCATCCTTACTACAACTCTGAAAGAAAAAGAGGGTTATTATTATTCCTGTTTGAGAAAAAAGAAAATTGAGGTTCACGAAATTTAAATGACATGCTCAGAGTCTCACAGCTAATAATTAAGAGCAAAGATTAGCACCCACACCTTTTCAAGGAAGATGTTAAACTGTGGTTCTGTCTTCCCTGCCATGTATGGGAAAGCAAGTAGTGAAGAAACTGAGGGCAGAAACATTGTCTTATAAGTTTTCATAGTACTTCCAGGCCTTAGTCATAAACTAGGCAGTAAAATACCAAATGGGCTATTGCTATACACTTGCCATCTTAAGATGCTGAGTTCTTGAAGGTCATCTTCATTGTGTAGTCTCATGAGATTATGTTATTTCATCAACTTTTATTGCTTTAACACCACCCTACGATGCCACAACAGATCTGAAAACTTTTACAGAAATTTAAAGAGTAGAATCGGCATGCAGTTTGCAGGAGGAAACTGCTTTCTTCAGAGGAAGAGGAACGATTCTACATGGCCTGTGCATCATGCTGAGAGAAAGAAATGACAGCCTTCCACTGCTTGTGATTGCTTCTAAGAAAAATGTTTTCCACTTTTACATACAGTATTAGTATAATCAGGCAAATATTATAACTCTAAAAATTCAGAGACTGTAATAGCAACTAAGTTTGTTAACATTACATAAATTTATTGTGTTCTACCTGAGTAAGAATTCCAGTTTACTGGAAACCAAATGTCTTAAACTAGCAACCTCTGAGTGTAGTTCATCACTGTCCTGCTGCCTAACAATTCCACACATTACTGGATAGAGTATAATTCTTCAAAGGGCAAGGGAAACAGAGCGAGTGTGTATAACTGCAAGGTAAGGATGTTGGTTTTAGTTGTAGATTATTTACTCATTAGCTTTGTGATTGTGATCAAGAGTAAGTTGCTTTAACCACTTGTGCAACCTCAGTTTTCTTTATCACGTTAAGGGAATGATAGAAATTGTTCCATAAATTTTATATAGTTGTTAATGTTAAGTGAGATAATACATATTTGAGGCATGATATTCAGCTTCTCTAATACCAAATCTGTATTAGTTAGGAATCTCCAGAGAGACAGAACCAATAGGATATATGTGTACATGTGTGTGTGTATATATATATATATATAGATAGATAGATAGATAGATAGATAGATTTATTAGGAAAATTGGCTCACGTGTTTATGGTTTATGGTGGCTGAGAAGTCCCATCCGCAAGCCTGAGACCCCAGGATGCATGGCTCAGGCTAAGTCCAAAGGCCTCAGAACTAGGGAAGTGGATGGTGTAACTCTTAGAATGAGGCCGAAAGCTTCAGCACCCTAGGGCTCCTGGTGTAAGTCCTGGAGTTCAAAGCCCGGTCTGCCTGGAATTCTGATGTCCAAGACCGCAGAAGAAAAGTCTATCACAGTTTCCAACAGAGATCAAGTCACCTTCTGAAATTGTTCTCACTGGGCTCTGGCCAACTGGATGATGCACTCCAACACTGAGGGCAAAATTCCCCATCTAGTCCATTCACACTCAAACACGAATTGCCTCTGGAAACACCCTCACAGACACACCCGAATTAGTATTTTATCAGGTTTCTAGGTATTCCTTAATTCTGCCAAGTTGACACCTAAAATTAAGTTCACAAGTCCACCACTTGTCAGCCTAGTGTTCATATACATCTCCTCAAACTATATGTTATTTCAAAATAAAAGCAGTAACAAGGTGATGGTTCCACCTAACATGATGCAGGCCAATGTGATGAGACCGTCCTGCATACAAGTGAAATGCCAACCCCTCTTCCAGAATTCAGCTTTCAGGATTTCAACATTCAGAATTTTAATCTTTCAGGATTGTAATTTTGGGGATTTTGGACCTTAGCAATTTAGATCCTCATCAAACTAGTTGATTTTGAATCCCTACTTTTCAACATCAGTGTTATTCATTATTCTCCAGAGGAAATTATCAAAAATCTTTTAAAAACTAGAATATAAGTCCTACGCTTTATCAAAATTATGAATAATTAAAATGCAGAGTCAATACATTCATTTTTTGTATTTTTCAAACTAAGTGAATTAATATTAACATTTCATGAAACAGATACACATATAGCTCAACTCCAAACTGTCCATGAATTTATCTAATAAACAGAGAAAATGCTGCTTATAAGCAAGTCACAATTCTGATCTTATAGTTAGCTGAGCTATTAAGAAATTGTTGGAATAAGAACTGGGATAATAGAATGTTTTTGTTCAAATAAATTACCATGAATACACAATTGTATGATTAATTGCAAAAAAGGATTGTCAAAGGGAAATCCGATTAAAATAATTCAACTGATCTAAGTTGCATTCCATTAACATCATTTCCCTGATTAAACTCTTCAATATTTCCCAATGAGTTGCAGGCATACATATGTAATATTCCATATAATCACCTTTTTGCTTAAATAAAATTATATTCTGTAATAATCTATGTCTCACTATGATTATGTCATCTTCTAACTATATAACTTTCCACAGCAATGCCAGGACACAAATATCTACCTGTTTTACTAGCCGCATAATATTCCATTGTAAGAGTATTCCATAATATATTTAACCAATCCCTTGTCAATGAATAGTTTTAATATATCTAGGGATTGTTTTGCTATAACAACATTTCTGAGTGAACATACTTGAGTAGACCTCTTTGTACGTTTTTATGACTCTATCTGAAAGACACATTCCTAAATGTGGCATTCCTGAGACAAGTGTTTCTTAATACATTTTTATAGATACAGATTTAAAGTTCTATAGATATAGATACATTGTCCTTCGTGGTGATTATCCCACTAGTCCCACCAAAAGTATTCAACACTACCATTAATACTACGGATGGAAAATTGTTTTTCACTGTCTGGATTTGCATCTTTAAACTGTGGGGTTGAGTATCATTTCATATGTTTAAAAGTCATTAATGTTTAATTTTTTTTTATTGAACTACTACATCAATGTTTTAGATTATTCATCTTTCATCTTCCTTTTTTGCCAAAACTCTATTATATTAAAGACACTGGATAATTTTCTATCGTGCAATTTACAAATATTGTTTCTCAATTGTTATTTTGACTTTTTTGCTCTATGCAAAAATTTTAAAGGAATATGCAACAGTTACATATATTTTCCTTTCTGGCTTCTGAATTTTGGGTCTTATTGTATTAAGGCCAAATCCCATTATTTGGGTTTTGTCAAATAAAATACTGGAAAACAATTGACTTTCCAAAGCAGAAAAAATTATTTGTTTAAATGTTATTTGTGTTATGAAGTTGCTTACCAAATTATTTTCTACATGGATTTCAAGGGCAAACCACTGCCCATTTCTTTGTAATTAATAGCATCCAAACTAATCAATATTCCCAAATTTTAATTTCTCAGCAATGCTTATTTTCTGACAGCTCACAGCAATTTTTTCAAAAAGAGGTGGAACTTGGGCTAGTTTCTGCTTCAGATGCTGTTTCTCCAGAAATGTGTCATATCTCTTTGATGAATTCTTAACTTTCTTTTCTAAATCCCCAATATACATTTTCCATTATGAAAGATCACTCAATTGTCATCAGACTTCAATGATATTATCTCAAAAATGATGATTATGTGTTTACTTACACACAACAGGATAGGGAAACAAGAAGTGCATTCAGGTTTAACAATTGCTTCTTCATCAACCCATGTCTGCCACCAGGCAGAGACCTTGTTTTAATCATCATTGAACGTCCAGAACACCTAATTAAGAGAAGCTGCTCAATAGATATGTGAGCACAAAGTGAAAGAATGAATGATTGAACAAACTGGGATTTCATCTTTCTGAGCCTTAGTTCCTTCTACAAAACAAAAAGTTTGGCAGAAAGAATAGTAAGATAATAGATTTGATAGTGGTTTGAAAAACAAAACATTCAGAAAAGTGGTATTTTCTCCCATAATTTTGTCTTCTTATTGATGTATTAATTTGTATGTCTATTCCAGAAATCTCTTTATGCTTTGGAAAGTCTTATGCATAATTTTGGCTTTTTCAGTTCAATATGCATTTAATAAGCAAATATTCTTGTGTAAGATATGGAATATTGGAAATGCTGATTATGTAATACTGATTACAAGTATGAAATAAAATAGAGGCAAGAGGAAAATAATTCTCATCTAGGGAGAGTATACTGGCTATTAAGTATTATTATATTATCTTTATTTTCACCATCCTCAGTGTTATTGTGAAAAAGGCTTAGAGCTTCCATGAGGAAAGGCACTGTTAACTATAAAAGTCACACATTCAATATTATACATTCTATGCTTTCTTCTATAATTGTGTCCTCTCACTAATTTACTAATTTTTATGTCTATTCCAGGAATCTCTTGATGTTTTAGAAAATGTTTGTCTCTGTCTCAAAAAAAAAAAAAAAGAAAAAGAAAAAGAAAGTGTTGTTTGTAATTTTGGTTTATTTAATTCAATTTATCAGTATTATGCTAAGTTTCATGGATTGATGAGATATATAGGTAGATAGGTAGGTAGATAGATACTCATATCTGGATAAGGACATATTTAAAACATTACTGGACTTCAAGTTCATTGCCAGCCTGAAAGGTCCTTTTGAATCCTCCATTTGAAGGTCTTGCTTTTTACATGGGGAATTGAGGCAGGTAGACACAGTAATCATGCAGGGGAAGGGAGATTTGGGAGAAAATGTGGTTTAAAAGGAAACAACATTATGTATTTTAAACCAATGTTTATATTACATTTGTTAATTTTATTCTATTTCCTTGCAGGTTTAAATGTTTATTTGCTACTTGGCTACTGATTAGAGAACACAAAATGAATAACTCAACAAACTCCTCTAACAATAGCCTGGCTCTTACCAGTCCTTATAAGACATTTGAAGTGGTGTTTATTGTCCTGGTGGCTGGATCCCTCAGTTTGGTGACCATTATCGGGAACATCCTAGTCATGGTTTCCATTAAAGTCAACCGCCACCTCCAGACCGTCAACAATTACTTTTTGTTCAGCTTGGCCTGTGCTGACCTTATCATAGGTGTTTTCTCCATGAACTTGTACACCCTCTACACTGTGATTGGTTACTGGCCTTTGGGACCTGTGGTGTGTGACCTTTGGCTAGCCCTGGACTATGTGGTCAGCAATGCCTCAGTTATGAATCTGCTCATCATCAGCTTTGACAGGTACTTCTGTGTCACAAAACCTCTGACCTACCCAGTCAAGCGGACCACAAAAATGGCAGGTATGATGATTGCAGCTGCCTGGGTCCTCTCTTTCATCCTCTGGGCTCCAGCCATTCTCTTCTGGCAGTTCATTGTAGGGGTGAGAACTGTGGAGGATGGGGAGTGCTACATTCAGTTTTTTTCCAATGCTGCTGTCACCTTTGGTACGGCCATTGCAGCCTTCTATTTGCCAGTGATCATCATGACTGTGCTATATTGGCACATATCCCGAGCCAGCAAGAGCAGGATAAAGAAGGACAAGAAGGAGCCTGTTGCCAACCAAGACCCCGTTTCTCCAAGTCTGGTACAAGGAAGGATAGTGAAGCCAAACAATAACAACATGCCCAGCAGTGACGATGGCCTGGAGCACAACAAAATCCAGAATGGCAAAGCCCCCAGGGATCCTGTGACTGAAAACTGTGTTCAGGGAGAGGAGAAGGAGAGCTCCAATGACTCCACCTCAGTCAGTGCTGTTGCCTCTAATATGAGAGATGATGAAATAACCCAGGATGAAAACACAGTTTCCACTTCCCTGGGCCATTCCAAAGATGAGAACTCTAAGCAAACATGCATCAGAATTGGCACCAAGACCCCAAAAAGTGACTCATGTACCCCAACTAATACCACCGTGGAGGTAGTGGGGTCTTCAGGTCAGAATGGAGATGAAAAGCAGAATATTGTAGCCCGCAAGATTGTGAAGATGACTAAGCAACCTGCAAAAAAGAAGCCTCCTCCTTCCCGGGAAAAGAAAGTCACCAGGACAATCTTGGCTATTCTGTTGGCTTTCATCATCACTTGGGCCCCATACAATGTCATGGTGCTCATTAACACCTTTTGTGCACCTTGCATCCCCAACACTGTGTGGACAATTGGTTACTGGCTTTGTTACATCAACAGCACTATCAACCCTGCCTGCTATGCACTTTGTAATGCCACCTTCAAGAAGACCTTTAAACACCTTCTCATGTGTCATTATAAGAACATAGGCGCTACAAGGTAAAATATCTTTGAAAAAGATAGAAGGTGGGAAAGGGGAGCTTGAGAAGAATAAAAGGGATAAACAAGCTCCTAGTTTTAAAATCTCTGCCATTGCACTTTATAGTCTGATTACAAAACATGCAATTCAGGAGCCCAGCAGTGACACACTTATCACGCCTAGGCTCCAGTTTGCAAAAATTGCACCTTATAAACTGTCAGTATTAGGAGCAATGAGACAATGAAAGAAACATGTTGGGATCGTGGATTTAAGAAACGATATACTGTTTCTCATACTCTCTTGAAGAAGGGCTTCTGAATCTACAATTTTATCAGTCTCTGCACAAGAGGAATAACCTTGTTCCTTTTTTGTTACTTTTGTTGTTGTTGTTCTCATGTGTCCTTAAGAGAAGGAAATGCCACAATTACAAGGTAAACATGGAGACTTAAACATAAAGAAATAGGCACTATACAATGGGGACATAAAAAAAGAAAATCAAAGAAGGATGCAGAAATTGTCTCCGGAGTGTTAAGCATATTTTATTCTTTTGTTACGGTCCTATTTAGAGGATTGCAATGTAATAAATGCTTATTTTTTGCCTTTCTTTTTCCCACCATGAAGAGAAAGCAAACAAACAAAAACCCCAACTAGGTCACACCATTTTTCTTCTTGTTATGCCACTATTTTGTACATCCCTGTTCTATATTGTTTATAGGGAAAACCTACAGGACTTTCACTAAATCTAGCCAGAGACAGCCATGAAAATGGACATTTCACCCCTCCTCACTGTGTCCTTTGCATTCGTTGGGGATATCAAGGTCTATAAGGATTTAGTGCACTTATAATCCTATATGCGAAATGTTTAAACCAATCTGATTTTCTCCTAAATAGCCTTTTATATCAACAGAATATCCTACCTAAAACATAAACCTGTTTAAGAAACCAGCGTCATTGTAAAGTTGAGGTTTCATCAAATTAAATAATGGACTATCTAGTTGGACCAAGTTTATTAAAGTCAGGTGAATTTTAAGATTAAAAAATAGAAGTTTAGGACCTTCTATTTCAACCTGAATTTGCCTGACCCATGTATGAAATGTTAACTTATAGAAAATGAACTCCTGACTTTCTCAGCAGAAAGGAATGCTGTTTTATTTATTTGGAATCCTAAACAGGATTAACATACTCACATAGCACCAGTGATTTCTGGGCCAGTCCCTAGAGAATAGAACCTTCTATCCAATGCCTGCTAAAGGATGATATTCAAATTATAACCAAGTGAGGTTGTCTGCAATTATCCTATGACCCCATGAAAGGGGAAAAAACGATATTTTAAAAACTATTACTGAAACAATTACATATTCCATATTCCTCAAATTGTCAATTCTCCCTAACATTATTTAACTTCAAAATTCTCTTATCAATAGAATTATAGTAATCTTTGTGACAGAAATGTAGTGGCTAACTAAATAGAGGCCAAACGAGCTCACAGAATCTGACAGAAGGATGTAGGTGGCTGTTGCCATGCCACATCTCACCATCTAATTCTAGACCATAATAATCATGTCAGGAACTATTATCTAAGTGGTGGCATTATATAGAATCTTGCCACATAGAGATTTTTTATTTGGTCGTCTAAATAAATATAGGATTAGGATTATATGGATTCACATACAACTAGTTATTTTTATCCTTTATATTTTTCTTACAGTATTTGCTGTAGTTTTCCAATGAGAGTTTCTAAAAATGGCTCAATCAATGGAAATCAAATTATAAATGCATTTGCAAATTTCATATTTTGGATTTTAGATTTATGATATCTTGTTCAGTAATAGTAATGTTAGTTACATGGTAAATTTGTCAATATTAGACCCCAGCACTTGAAAGAGTTATTTTGTATGATTAGCCTCATAGATGCCACCTCAACATTTTGGAGAGTTAAGGAGGAAAAAAAGCATGAAGAAAAAAAAACCAAAAAACTTATAAGTTAGTAAGAAGCAAATTGCCAGCAGTATTTATATTTGACTTATCCTTCGTAAAAACAATTTCCTGTTTAAATAACTTCAGTCATTACCCCCCCAAAGTAATCTTCCATATTTAAAGCATTCATTTATAGAGATTCCCTTACCTACAGTTACTTCAACATGCACTTTTACATTTTAAATTCATATTTATTTTCATATTGTTTCCTCAAATGAAGGAATCAGTTGAATGGAAATAACGTCAAGCCAGTGGGCTCCTCGAGTTTCTGAAAACCAGAGAATTGTCTAGCCAAGTATTTCCCTTTTTAATTTATTGTATTATTATGATGTAGATTTGGCTTCAGTTGGGAAGAACCCTTTGGCATCCAGGATTCAGGATTCAGGGTCTTTTTTTGTTTGCTCTAACAATCCAATGCACCATGAATCAAGCTTTTAGTCTCTGCTGCCATTGTATCCTTCCTTTTCCTCCCTCTGTTATTGATCCTTGCCACAGCCACTGCAACCTCACTGAAAGAGAAACTGTCACTTTAAAGAAAGAAATTGAAGATAGACTGACACCATGGAAACTTTGTCAAACAGATCAGAAAAATGGAAGGAATACTGAAAATGATAGATGATTGGAGAGATATGGAGATTATATTCAAGGATTTTTATTAAGCACTGCTGGATTTGTCTATTTCAGTGGCTCTCAAACAGAGACAATTCCCCTCTCCCTGAAAGGGGACACTTAGCAATGTGTAAAGACATTTTTGGTTGCCACACTGGGAGGAATGCTATTGGTATCTAGTGCATAGAGGCTGGGAATGCTGCTAAATAGCCTATAATGCTCAGGACATTTTCCCCCAACCCCTTTAAACAAATATTATTTGGCTCAAAATGTCAATAGTTCCAAGATTGAGAAATTCTTGTCTACTTTAAGGGATTTCTAAAGCTTGCCTCTTATTAGTGGGAAAATAACCCTGCCTCATTTTTAGAATATCAATGCAAATTGCTCACCTGTTAGAAAAAGGTAATACTCACCAATCATGTATCAGAAAAACTTTTCTCCTCAGTCTGGTGTATGTGTCAGTCACAGATTGGGAACTCAGGCCACATCTACATATCAAAAATCACCAGACTATGCATATCACACATCTTTTTTCCAGCATCTTAATGTTCAATTATGATTGCCACAAATCTAGTCAATTGAGGTTGCAGTAGTGGGCCATCAAAATATTTGCAGTTGATATGATCAGTTTCTACTGGAGCTGCAATTTTTCCTTTCAAAAAATATTAAGAGCCTCTTTCAGAAACAATATCATTTATCTTCTTTGCATTTACTGGAAAGGTGAATCTGTAAGGTCTTTGTTTTTTCTCTCCTCATAGCAATAATGTAGCTATCCCAGAGTGATATTATAAGAAGAGGAGATTAAGAATATGGAAAAAGTCTGTTTATTTCTTCGAAACAAGAAATGATTTTCCTTTTACCAGTTCATCATTAATTTAACGCCAGCTCCCAAGTATTAGGGCAGAGTAATCAATATGAGAAGCCACAACGGGTAAGCTTTCTGATTTGAAATGTACAAGCTGGATGTCCAACATACTCCTGCTCTTTGTTCATTTGCTTTTTTGATCCTGAAGATCTGACATTGGGAGAGATGGGAATTCAAAATGATGGCCACAATTGCTCAGCAATGCAGTCTGTTTTTATTTTCTCCTACTTGGTTCATTGATAGTTTCCTCCTCGCCCCAGTTTGATAATATCCCTTTCAACAACCATAGTACCGGTGTTGCAAATAGTTTAGGAAAGCACCCAAAGCTGGATGAAATTGTGCAAAGTGTATTCTCAGCATGTATATTCAATACCATGCCTCTTAAAAATGCTTCTCTTAAAGGGTGCACGCTGTAGCATGAAATGTGTGCATATTTAATGTATCTTCCTGGAATATGCTATGTGCTAAATATATATGTATATATATTCTATAAATAAAATAATAAAATGTACAATAGAAATACATATTTCTGTATGCAAATAAATATATTATACACAAACTCTTAATATGCAATATGGTATATGTTGCTTCTGAATAACAAAGTTGATTTTATATGCCCAATTTTCAAAGAAAATAGCATTTGCATTAGAAGGAAGAGATTTAAGAACAGCCAGAATCCCATATTAAGATTAAACTGTTTTATGATCTTTAAGAGCAGGGCAGATTTCAAATATCTCTTACAGGAATAAATTAATAAATTTCTGGTATCACTCCATGTGACAACAATGCTTTATTCGCCTGTGCCCCTGACATGCCTCTTCTGACTAGAATCTTCCCAGCTGGTACTGTTCCAACAGCTGTGTTGATCTAGTGTCTGATTACTTGATGAGGTTGCAACCAACCCTTTCTCATACAGTTTCACTCTCTTCCAAATTAACTGATTTTAGTGGAATAAAAAATAATCATACTGGGAGAAAAGGATGACCTTCAGAATGCTTTTCATTCTGACAATCAAGGTAAAATTTGTATAAGCACCCTATTTTAATAAACTACTCTTTTCAATTTTGGTCCAATACAACATCCCATACATTAAATTCCAGAAATGTTTAATGAGGTATAGCATAATATTAGAAGTTTCCCCATGAAATTTTAAGTGGGTAGTTTTTTTTTCTAAGTGGCCTATATTTTCTCAATAGCAGTCCTCTTCCTTTCCTTGGTTGCCTCTCGACTACCCACATTTCCGAGAACATTTGCATTGATCCATTAACACAAATCTGTAGTTAGCTAATACACTTATAATATTAGTTGCCACTGGATGTGCAATTCCAGGAGATGTTTACATTTTAATATAAAAAGTGTAAATACTGAACATTTAAAGGATTACTATTACAGCTTTTAGAGACCAAGTCATGCAGTTGTAGTCATTTTTTAATTAATTTGAGTTCTCTTCAAATTTTAACACATAATTCTATGTCTATTTACTTTCTAAATTTTACCTATGACAATTCACACTGTGAGTTGATGTCTTTGTCTATACCAAAGTCATTTCTAGAAAAAGAAAAATATTTGACTTTTCTATCAATTCCTATTAGTTTTATATTGTTCCAGTGAAGTGTTCTCATTTCATTTTTGAGAACTGAATTGAATTGTATATCGATGAAATGCCAAATGCTATTCCTGACTAGATGATTGCAAATATTGAAACAGCAAAAACATCTTGCCATCATTAAGGAAGAACTTTCCACCTCATAACATGTTTCCAATATTTTCTCTCTTGGGAAGCTTTTAGTGCCACGCTCTTACACCAGGGATTAAAACTAACCATAATGATAAATTTACTTGAAGTACCATTAGAATAATGTCTTAATTTGTTTTCTGTTGATATAACAGAATACTTGAGACTGGGCAAATTATAAGGAAAAGAGGTTTATTTGGCTCATAGTTCTGGAGGCTGGAAAGTTCAAAATAGGGCTGCTGCACCTGGTTAGGGCCTCATGCTGCACTCTAACACGGTGGATGCAATTACATGGTGGAAGCCTGTGCAAAAGAGGCAAAATACAAGGGACAATCTCACTTTATAATGACCTACTTTCGTGGTAACTAACCTAGACCTGCAAGAATGCACTCTCTCTAGCAAAAGGGCATTAATTCCCTCAGAAAGGGGCACCCCTGATGACACAAATATCTCTTAAAGGTCCCACCACCTCTCAACACTGTTACACTTGGGACCAAGTCTCAATATGAGTTTTGGTGGAGACAAACCATACTCAAGCCATAGCACATATCAAAGTTTAAAGACAAATACAATAGATGCTTGACTTCTGTCTGTGATATCTCCACTAAAATATATATTTTAAGCATATATTTTTCTATCATCACCTACATCATGTATTTTTCCAGAGACTGCATTTAAACACATTCTTTTTCCTTTCATATGAGTATTAAGAAAGAATCATTTTGCTATAATGTTTAGAATTACCAGCAAGTAAAAAATATTTGCATTTAAGAAGTAATCCATCAACCTCTCCCTCCTTAACACACACATACACACACAAAGAAACATACACAACCATACATACTCAGGTACAGAAACACACATATGCCCATACAAATACACACACATACATGCATACAAACACACACAGGTCTCATCCTATCTTGACAGTGCCCAGAGGCATAACCTTTCTACTACTTCCAAAAGCATTTGGAATATTACTAGAGGCCATTGAACTCTAGAGTTCAGCTGAGTGGTGTTGAAGAAAAAATTCTATTTGCTCCTCTTTGCTCGATGGTCAGTTCCCTGCACAGTTTTCTAAATCTGTCAGAATCATATGAGTGAGTTTTAGCTCTCTGTCTGCCACCAACAGCCTTCCAGTTGTCTGCAGGCCATCTCTTCATCACATACCAGTGATTACATGGGGTCATGGTGAGAAAACATGTTTATATCAGAAAAATATGTCATAACACATACAAAACATATCTACAAATTCATATCTTCACAATGGGTGTCCTCAAGCACTACGCTACTATATAAGATGGTGCTTTAAATGTCAGCATAACTATCTAGAGTGCTGAGGAGAGGAAACAGTGACACCTTCTCTGCACATTTCTTCCAAAAATCCCTCTCAGACTTTTTTTTTAGCCATATAGCTCTTTGTACTTACAGAATGTATAGAAATTCAGAAATGAAGCTTACTGTTAATATGCAACAGATGATCAAATGGTCAAAATGTCTTGTGTCCTGAGTTAATAAACAGGAAGGCCATATATGCATCTTCCATCTTGCAGGAAAAGTAAGATTAACAATCTGATTATTTTTATTTTCTTGGTATATCACTTTTAAAAATTATTAATAAAGAAGCAAATCAAAGTAATTTAAACATCAAATATTAAGTGGTTGAACAATATAATTTCCTTTTTTCTCAGTCCTACTGAATTACTTAACCTGCATGGAAAATATAACCTGAACAAGTTTGTATTTAAGCAGAAAAAAATCCATAAGGAATAAAATTTAGAATGAAACAGGAATGATAAAATATGAAGTCCCAGTGAGAAAAGAAAATAAATTATCCCTCAACTCCCTCAAATGAATAATAAAAGTTTAACAGAATTTCTTTTATTAAACCATTATTATTATTTATTATTTTAGAAAAATAAATTTTTGTAATGTTTTCTTATGTCCATTTATTATGTTTTTTTCTTATGTCTACTTACTTCATCTCTTTTTAGTTTTTTTATCTTTTAAAATGTTTTAAAGGTAATTTTTATAAATGTTTTGAGAGGAAAACACAAAAATTGCTATTTTTCTGAGGATCGCTTTTAATTTGTGTTGTAGTTGACACTGCAACTTCAGAAAGCAAAACCAATTTTAAAAAAAATACAGTCATGCATATTTTAACAACAGGGATGCGTACTGAGAAATGTTTCTTTAGGCAATTTTGTTGTTGTGTGAGCATCCTAGGGTATACATACACAAATCTATATGGTATAGCCTATGTATTAGTCAGTGTTCTCTTACAGGGACAGAACTAGATAGATAGATAGATAGATAGATAGATAGATAGATAGATAGATAGATAGATGATAGATAGATACATACATACATACATACATATACATAAAGATATATATGGGTATTTATATATATATGTATAAATGGGAGTTTATTAAGTCTTAACTTACATGATTATAAGGTCTCACAGTAAGCTGTCTGCAAGCTGAGGAGCAAGGAGAGCCAGTCCAAGTCCCAAACTGAAGAACTTGGAGTCCCATGTTTGAGGGCAGGAAGCATCTGGCAGGGGAGAAAGATGTAGACTGGGAAGCTAGGGCCATCTCACTTTTTCACATTCTTCTGCCTGCTTTATATTCACTGGCAGCTGATTAGATTGTACTCACCAGATTAAGGGTGGATCTGCTTTTCCCAGTCCACTGACTCAAGTGTTAATCTCTTTTGGCAACACCCTCACAGACATGCCCAGAATTAATACTTTGAATTCTTCAATCCAGTCAAGTTGACATGCAGTATTAACCATCACAGCCTACTACACACCTAAGCTATATGGTATAGACTATTGTATATTGTAGCCTGGACTACAAACCTGTACAGCAAGTAACTGTACTGAATACTGTAGGTAGTTGCAAAACAGTGGTATCTGTGTATCTAAATACATAAAAACATACAAAAAGTACAATAAAATTACAGTATTATCATCTTACGGAATGGACTACTCATATGTGGACACCATCTTAGATGCAGTTTGTCCCTGACCAAACATTAAGTGGTACATGGCTGTATAAGAAAACTGCTAATAATGACACATACACTAAATAGCAAAAAACAAACAAAAAACAAGAAACAAAAACATGGGCAAAGTGCAAAAATATAACATACAATGAAAAAGCAATTCTATGTACTTAATGACTGCCATTTGTAATTATTTTTGAACAATATGCAGCAATTGCCGCTGTGGTCTCATGGGCTCTAAAAGTTTGTTCACAAAGTGGTGGACACTGTCCCATGGCCACCCTGTGAAGTAATCTAGACTGTGCTGTTTTAATGCAGATCTCGGCATGCACAATCAGCAGCTGGGAATGAGTCATCATTAGTTATTAGTCCTAAATCAAGAAATTAAAGTCTATCGAGGCCCCTGTTGGGTACAGAGTGTATGAGGAACTCTAAACTATCACAAACTTGGGAGAAATGAATGAAAATAAAATTATTAAAATTTCAGATATGATGAAAATGGGATCTAAAGTTTGTTTCATGTATGCATACCTATTTGGAAGCAAATTTTAACGAACAGTATTTCTTGGCCATGTACGGGTGAAATACTTTATGTAAATGACAACTTAGGATTATACTGTTACCTTAGCTATAATGATTTCTAAAAATTTGAATGACAAAGGAACCTGTTATCTTTCTTATTTGTTTCCACTGCTTTACTTTTTTATGAGTAAGATATATAGCATTCACTTGAGAGAAATACACATGTAGTATAGAATCCTAGTCTTAAAAAATTCTGTAATAAAAGACAACTATTTAAATGTATGTGAATTCCAAACCACATAGGTTATTTAAGATTGAAAATCTACATACTAGAAAAATTGAAGAATGTTAGTATTCTTTAAAAAAGATATGTTTTATATTCTACAAACGGCATAAGGATAATTTTTGACAGGATCTTTAAGGATAATCCAAATTTATATATAAATTGGATTGGAGATTAAATATAACTATATACATATAGTTAGTTTTACTATCAAGTTCATGTATTTATACAAGTGTGTATAATTATATACATATTATATGCTTTATTTATAAAAGAGAAAGAACATGTTTAAAGAAACAGTACTAGGAATTTAATGGAAAATGACTTGCAAATGCAGGGAATGAGGTATGTACCAATGGAAAATACTCAGCATACCAAAGGAGTATTGGCTCAAGTGTTGATGATGCATATATACAAAGACATTTCAACTTCCAAATTCAGTGCTGAGGAAGCAGTGATGCCAAGTCTCAGAAAGAGTTGAAGAATAATATTTACATGCTGTGTCCTTGGATGTGTTTCTGCCAAACTATATCCCTAAATGAATCCTTACGCCAGTCAGAAAATACAACAAATACAACAATAAAATATTTTGCTTTTTTAAAAAAGACAATGATTCATCATGACCAGACATTGTGGCTCACGCCTGTAATCTCACCACTTAGGGAGGCAGAGGCGAGAAGATAGCTTGAACCCAGGAGATGGAGACCTGCCTGGGCAACATGGTGAGACCCTGTTCTCCACAAAAAATAAAAAAAAGACAAACAAACAAAAAAACCACTGTAACTCCCCTTATCAAATGATTCTTCCTGTTTAGAATATCTCTGTGAGTATCTTGGAAACCAGACTCTATACTCCTGACTACTCTTTAAGAGAATGTCAATTAGTGCAAGTTCCTCACTTGATTAAGTACTAATTTCAGTGCAAATTACGGGGAGCTCTGGCTCTACCCTTAAAGACTTTTCATTTTGCTTTCACTATCTACCAGATGAAAATTGCTCAGGAGTACTCTTTCTACCAACTGTTCTACATTTCTGGCATTCCTAAAGTGTTGGATAGATGGACTCCAGGTTTGCCTGGTTTCTAGATCAGTACTTAGTGGACTAGATGTGTTTGGAAGCATTCCTGTTTTTGTATAATTTCCACAAAGAACTGATTTTAAGACATCTATCCAATATGGTTTTTCTCTCTCCAAACAAGAAGAAAGTCAACACCCACAAAAACTCATATCAAATGTTCTCAAGTGTACACAGGTCAAGAAGTACCATGGTGACTTGGCTTGGAGCTGACTATGTTCTTGTCAATGAGGTGGTAGCAATTTCAGCCCTAGGAAGAATTCATTCAGAAGTATTCGTGCACTCAAGTTTATGATATAAACTTAGATTCTTTGAGTCTTGAGGTTGGTTACAACCTTATTTATCATTTATCCCCACTTTCAAGAGCAGATGCTCTCTATAAACTGTAATGGTCATAAAGACTTTGCTTCAGCCTCCCTGGAAATCAGCAGTTCAACTTCCTTGATACTTCACGCTGGCCTCTGTCTCATTTCATTATTCGATCCTGATCTGATCTTATCTATAACCTCAGCTTTTATTATCATCTTAAATGTGACAGAACATAAATCTTACCTCCATTCCAGGCTTCTCCATTGAACACCAGCACTGTATAGACTATTGTCTACCCACCTGAGCACCCCTCGTGGATTTCTCACACCTTTCTCAACCTCAACATGTTCAAGGCTACCTTCCTGATTTCACCCTCAAAATTGGCCCCATTCTGCTATTTCCTAACCCATCTTCTACTCAGTTGCACAAAACGGAAACCAAAACACTACCTTTGACTTTCACCTCTAATTATACCTCCAGTCCTCCCAATTTTACCTCATAAATATCAAATCTGTTAAATCTATGAACTTCTCCCATTTCCATTAATACCTCTACACAGCACAGGTAGCCTAACTGATTTTACCACATCAGCTCTGACCCCATCCCATATGTCTTCTATACTGAAACCACAGCAGTCTTTTCAGAAGGCAAATCTGCTTCAAATCTGTGGGTGATTCCCTCCTTTGCCTAAGGCCAGAATCCTTTATCTGGCCTAGGAGCACTTCACGGCATAGCCCCTCCTTCCTCTCCATCCTCACCTCTCACCACACTCCCATGTGATTGCATAGCACTTGCCACATTGGCACAAGCCACACCTGTCCTCATCATGCACCCCCTGCTAAAGGACCTTTGCACATGCACTTAATCATACTTTGCCTGGAAAGCTCTCCTCACCCATCATTACCTGGATAGCTCCTAAGTACCCTTTGCATCTCAGATCCAGGATGAGACTTTCTGGTACACCTCCCTGAGTGTTCTAACTACATCAAATCCCCTACTATAGCTCCCATAGCAATTTTCATGGCTGAAATTTTATTTATGCATGAGAGATTATTTGACTAAATTTTTGTCTCCACCTATAGAATATATGCTTTGAAAATCCAAAGACCACATCTACATTTGTTCACCTAAGACAGTGCTTTATACATGATCACTCTTCTCTCACTAACATTTTTTCCTTACTTTCTAGATATCTAAATTTGAGAAAGTTATTTAATTTCTTCGTATGTAAAGATAGTCAATATTTATATATACATAGTATTGCTATAAATTATATATATATTTATACAAGCACTAATTTGAGGATTAGAAGTAATTAGAGTTTGAAAAGCTCCTAGCAGAGTGCCTGACAAAGAGGAGTACTCAACGTTGTATATGTATAACACTTACTGTCATGGAAAACTGTAATAGAGACCAAAGATTTCAGAGCTTTTAGCCTTCACTTTGCAGAGTCCTAAGTGTCCTGTAAACCCAGCCGGTGCTTTTCTGAAATAAGTGAGACTTCTGGAAACTTGAGACCATTTCCTCAATAAAGGGAATTAACTATAAAACACTCCAGATAGAATATAATTATTCTTTTCTTTTGAGACATTGCTCAAATCATTTTAGCGTTTTGCTTAAATAGTCACGTAAATTACAGTAATAAGGTTATTGATATCTTACACTGTTCTAGCTCATTTTACATTCCAGGTATTTTTTTAGATCTGGTGTTAATCATATGAGAAATTTTCGTACTCATTTTATAGATGAGGAACTGGAAGCTCTCTGAGATCAAGTAATTGCCCAAGGTCACAGATGCATGTGGAATAGCCAAGACTCAAATCTAAAAGTGGTTAATTATACAGGAAGCACCTGAGAAGCAGCTTGACCTGGTTTCCTCGGTCTAAACCTCTGGGGAATATGTATATATCTATATATGTATAATATATATGTATATGTAATGTATATTTACATATATAATATATAATATACTTATATAATGCAACATATATGTACAGTATATATTCCTATATTCATACCTCATTAATAGATTTCTTTTCATTGTTATTTCTATTTATGGTTTTATTGTTAATAAAACCATGGTACATTTAAGATAAGTGACAATATTATTGTATAGTTGAAGTATCATACAACATTACAGCATTATTTTATTGCTAACTTCTTTGTACATCCAGCTCAAGCAGCTAGTTGAAATATTTTCCAGGATTGCAACCCCCCAGGGGCTTTTCAGGGTGACCCGAGTGATGCCTCCTGAAATGCCCAGTTTCTATGGTGCAGCCAGACAGCTGAAGAAGCTGCACCCAGACAGCCTGTGCTTGATGCTCCCCCATTGTCTGGTCCATAAATATAACAGGTGTCTGAGAGAGCTCGGGGCCTGCAGAATTTGAGGGCAAGGCCGGCTTGGGGACACAGCAAAAAGGGTCTCTTCTCCCAGCCCTTCTTTTCCACCAATGCCCTGTCCTTTATCCCCAAGACCTGCAGTCCCCAGTGAGAAGTGTTTGCCCAGCTCTCAATTCTACATTAAAGGAAACTTCCACTTTGGAGACTTGACCAGGGAGCTCTGCTTCTTGGGCACACAGAGGCAACTTAAGTCTAGGCCTGAGTTTCCCCCCTCTTTAAACCCTCCTGAGCCTCTTACAGTTACAGAGCTTTTTGAAATTTCTATTAGATGGTCAGATACTTTGACATTAGTCTTTAAGCAGAACTATTCTTATTAATCTCAAGCAAAACCATAGAAACCATTGTTAGTGGAACAAAATGCCCCTTCATAAAGTGCCTACCAATTTATACAGTGAACATCACATATTTCACCCAAGCTAATCCTTACACCTACCCTATAAGGTGGACACTATTATCACTTTTTTCAGATAAGGGATATTTGATTTAGAAGTTAAATGACTTGGCCTATATCACTTTGATTTCCTGCACATAAGGAAACAAATTGTTCTCTCGTATTTATTTAATTTTAATTTTAGAGACATTGTCTCACTATGTTGCCCAGACTGGTCTCAAACTCTTGGGCTCATGTGATCCTCCTGCCTCAGCCTCCCAAGTAGCTGAGACTATAGGCACATGCCACTATGCCTGGCTTGTTCTCTCATATTTAAAAGTGCACACTCAGGCAGCAGAAGATTAAGGGACCAAAAATAGAGTTGATATGTGCTTATAGTAGAGGTTATTGTATCTTCCAACCCTAATGAGGTGGAGTTTATAAGTCAAGTCTTTCCAGGGTTACTCTCAGATAACTTCAGAATATTGTTCCAAGGTAAACAAATGCTACTTGGGGTCATGTCAGTCCAGACTAGTTGGCTACATTTTTTCCATGGGGTTGGTTGGGGCCAGCCATGAGATCCAGTGGTTTTAGTTTTTTTTTAATTTACTTCAAAATAGCATGCCCATTCAAATGGCTACTATATTCACTTTTCAAAATAATTTATGAATCATCAAGATCTGATATGTTAGATAGAATCCAACTTGCTAAAATTAAATTCTTTCCTTCTATTTTGTGTATGTGGTGGAGGGAGGAGGGTGAGCAAATCAAAGTCATCTTTAGAAATATTTTAGGATAAATTCTGATGAAGCTGCTTGAGGTTTTCAAATTAAATTACTGAATATGAAAGCTAATGTTTCCTATAGAAAAGCAGTGTTTTCAATTTTCTTTATTCACTTCCAAGAGCTCTAATCATATTTCTCACATGAACTGTCTCAAGAGTCAGTAACAATTTTTTGATTCAAAGGAAAATCAGACCTGCAAGAAAAAGTCAGATTGAAGAGATAGGCTAGAGCTAAGGACTGTAGCAAATTACGGAGTTCCCATTAGTGAATGACATAGAGCTAGAACAGACAATTGAAGGGAGCAATAGAGAGAGATCTGTTCAGGTAAGCGGTTGGCTTAGTGTAGGAAGCACAATAAAATACTTTATCATCGGTCATCAGGCAGAGTCCTTACATCTGGATTCCAACATTATGTATCAAGGCATGCTGAGTATCTTTCTCCAGCCCCTTCTGGTCCACTACATTCTCCATCCTGCTCTGTGGATTTTGGGAAGCTGACCTGTATGCACTGCATTAATATGCTTCTTAGCCATAACTAAAACTTATCCTCTAGTTTTTAGTTGAGGTCACCCACCACAACTTGGCTGTGTCCTCCTACAAGAGGCCAATCAAGTGGCCTGCAATCTAGGTCCAGTAACTTCTCCCTCCCTTGGCCTTTCAGGCTGAAGGGTGGTAATGGCACTTCTCTGTTACTAGCCCCAGCATCTTGCACTGTTCTCTTTTGTATGGATTTCCTAAACACCATCCTCACCTCTGTACATAGCGCCTTTACTAAACTTTCCTCAATGCATCGATTCTGAATGGATTGTTACCTACTATGTCCTTAGGTAATAAACAAGTATTGTTTATGAAAGTAGAAAGCATAAGATTCTTTAATTTCCACGAAATGTTTAAAAGGTAATTTAGGACTCCAATTCTGAAGCGATGGATTCAAAAGCCAGAATATCAGGACGAGCACAAGGATTGAGAATTCAGAGGACAATAGAAAATTAGACATCTATTTTAGAGTTACGACTTAATTTGATGGTTTGACCAAACCAACCAGGAGCCAATTACTACAAATTCTTTCATTTGTTCATAAAATCATTTATTCAGAAAATATTTATGGAGTGAAAGTGATTTATCTGGCTCTATTCTGGGGTTTTGAGATCCAGTACTGCACAGGGAAGATCCAAAAGTTTTTTCCATCACATAGACTGTGTAGCTGAAGCCAAGTGGATATACATAAAGATGATTTTAAACAAAGTGTCACAGTGGTTATGTAGAAGATGGTTTTGAAATATTTACTCATTATTATAATCTGAACTCAAGATTAACGTATCTTCCCAAAACGAAGACAAAGAACACATTTGCTCTACATAAATGATAAGTAGCAATGAACAAAATGAAAGAAAACATGAATCAACACTCCAACTCTCTAAAATATTTACCACTGTTCTAAAATTGAGCTCTTTTGATTGGAAAGATAAACATAACTATGAAAATCATTAGAATCACTAAGAAATTCAGATTTTGAGAATTTGAAGTTATTGCATTATATAAGCAACAGAACTAGTTCTTGTACTAGGCAGGGGCATATTTATTCTCTTTATCTGAAGGCAAGTAAGATCATCTTACTCTTTTGGAACATTTGGAAATATTTCCTAAGTTTGGGGAATACTCTTACATTATTTAGATGCCAGTTATCTGTGAGACAAACTTAAGTATTCTGATATTTTGATTATCCCTACCTCTTGCTTCTTCTGTCCTGGTCTCCTCATCAACAAAAGTGTGAATTATAAGTTTCTTTCTGAATCAAATATAATAATGTGCTTCATTTTGTATGTTATTTCATTTGGTCAGAAATGCTCAAAGTTTAGAGGCTTAAAAACACATTAAAATGTCCACTTAAATCAAGAAGATCTTTACAGACACTACCAATTACAGAATATCTCATGAATTGAGTGACTATTATTATCTGCCTCCCTTTTTAATATCATACATTTGAGAAAAACACTTCAGAAACTTAAGCTTTTTAAATGTAAAATGTAAATGTATAGAAACTCTGGAAGATAATCTTGGAAATACCATTCTGGGCATAGACCATGGCAGAGATTTCATGAAGACCCCAAACACCATTGCAACAAAAATTTGCATATGGGACCTAATTAAACTAAAGAGTTTCTGAACTGCAAAATAAACTATCAACAGAGTAAACAGACAACCACCGGAATGGGAGAAAATATTTGCAAACCATGCATTTGACAAAGGTCTAATAGCCAGATTCTATAAGGAACTTAAACACATTAACAAGCAAAAAAACAACCTCATTAAAAGGTGGGCAAATGACACAAATAGATAGTTTTTAAAGAAGACATATGCGCAGCCAGCAAGCATATGAAAATGCTCAACATCACTAATCACTGTAGACATCCAAATCAAAACCACAATGAAATACCATCTCACACCAGTCAGAATGGCTATTAAAAAGTCAAAAAAATACAGATGCTTGTGGGGTTGCAGAGAATAAAGAATGTTTATACACTGCCCGTGTGAATGTAAATTAGTTCAGCTACTGTGGAAAGCAGTATGGAGATTTCTCAAAGAATTAGCGGGGCATGGTGGCATGTACCTTTAGTCCCAGCTCCTGGAGGATGAGATGGGAGGATCGCTTGATCCCAGGAGGTGGAGGTTGCAGTGAGCCAGTCTTGCCGCTGCACTCCAGCCTGGGCAACAGAGGGACACCAACACCCTGTCAAAAAAAAAAAAAGAACTTAAAATAGAACTACCATTCAACTCAGCAATCCCATTACTGGGTAAGCACACAGAGGAAAGTAAATTGTTCTACCAAAAAGACACGTGTACTTGTATGTTCATTGCAGCACTATTCACAATAGCACAGATATGGAATCACCTTAGATGCCCATCAATGGTGGATTGGATAAAGAAACTGAGGTACAACGTATACACCATGCAACACTATGTGGTCATAAAAAAGAATGAAATCATATCCTTTGCAGCAACATGAATGCAGCTGGAGGCCATTATCCTAGGCAAACTAATGCAGGAAGAGAAAATCAAATACTGAATGTTCTCACTTATAAGTGGGAGACAAAGATTAAGGAAACATGGACACAAAGAAGGGAAAAACAGACACTAGGGCCTACTTGAGGGTGGAGGGTGGGAGGAATGTGAGGATCATAAAACTACCTATCAGGTACTATGCTTATTACCTGGGTGATGAAATATCTGTTCACCAAACCCCCATGACACACAATTTACCTATACAGCAAACCTGCACATGTACCCCTGAACCTAAAATAAAAGTTAAAAACAAAAAAGAAAGTTACTCTTTGGGAAAGGGTCAGACACAAATGATCAATCACATAAAAAGGGGAATTGCTTTTTAAAGAGATGAGGTTACTTAAAAAAAAAAAAAAAATGGCCGGACACGGTGGCTCATGCCTGTAATCCCAGCACTGTGGGAGGCAGAGGCAGGAAGATCACGAGGTCAAGAGATCAAGATCATCCTGGCCAACATGGTGAAACCCTGCCTCTACTAAAAATACAAAAATTAGCCAGGTGTGGTGGTGCACACCTGTAGTCCCAGCTACTTGGGAAGCTGAGGCAGGAGAATCACTTGAACCTGGGAGGTGGAGGTTGCAGAGAGCCAAGATCGTGCCACTGCATCCAGCCTGGGTGACAGAGCAAGACTCAGTAAAAAAAAAAAAAAAAAAAAGAGGCCTTGATATCCAAAGCAGAAATCATAAAGAAAAAAAAGATTTTTAAGTTTGTTTTTGAAAACTTTTTAAAAAATTTGTTACAAAACTTCCTTTAACAACAATAAAGCCAAACTAGAAATTATTTGCAATGTACACAACGAAAAATATTAATGTCCTTAATATATAAACAGCTTTTGCAGATCAACAGCAAAGAGATAAACTTCATAAACAATTGGCAGAATATATGAAATGGTGGCCCTCCAAAAACAGAAATATAAATTAAAGACTATTTGATATAGAAAAGTTTATATTCCTATTATTAATAAAATGCAATTTAAGGCAATAAAGATATTCCATTTTATACGGATAATTATTGCATTTCTTTAAAAGGACAATTTGTAATTTCACTACAAGTACGAGTTATTTCCAGACTGCTGATGAACTTGTTTGTATTTCTGTTTTCATGAGAAATTTGAAAATTTGCAATAAAATGGTAAAAGCGAAAATTACTTTCAAAAAAAAATGAAAGAGCTGCTTGTACGAAAACACTAATAAAATTGGCAAACCTTTAGAAAGATGAACAAAGGAATATAAAGAGCGAAGATACTAATTACTGATCTCAGAAGTTAAACAGCATATATCACTATACATCCTGCAAATAACCCAAAGGATGATTACAGAATGCTACAAAAAATTATACATGTATAAGATGGACAACTTTGATAAAACGGGTCACCTCCTTGAAAATACAAATAACCACAACTCATCCAATGTGAAGTAAATAGTTTGAATAGCTCCATAACAATTAAGAAAATTGAATTTATAATTTAAAACTAATAGCCCCCCAAAAAGTCACCAGGCGAGATGGTTTCACTGGAAAATTATACCAAACATTTAAAAAAGAAGGAAAATAGCCTTTTCACCAAATGATGCTAGAGCAATTAGACATCTACAACAAAAATGTGAACTTCGACCTAAGCCTCATACCTTATACAAAATATAATTCAAATGCATTATAAAGTTAAAAGTAAGTATAAATTTACAAAACTTTTAGGGAAAAAAAACACAGGAAAAAATACTTGATTTCTAAGGCTAGAAAGAGTGTCCTTAGATTTGACATCGAAAGCATGAGCCATAAAAGGAAAGACTGATAAATGAGATTTCATAAAAATTAAAAACCGTTACTCTCCGCAAGACTGTGGACAAGATGAAAAGAGAAGATATGAACAGTGAGAAAATATTTGCAAAAATAGTATACAGAATATTTGAAGCGCTTTCAAACCTCCACAATAAAAAAAGCAAGCAATCTAATTAGAAAATGAGCATAAGACATGAACAGACATTTCACAAGAGAAGATACACTGACATCAAATAAGTATTAGCCATCAGGGAAATAAAAAGGAGAACCACAGTGAAATATCACAACACACTAATGACAATGGCTAATACATACATAAACAACACCAAATGCTGGCCAGGATGTAGGGAAATTAGATCATTCATACATTATTAATGGGAATGCAAAATAGTACAGTCACTCTGGAAAAACAGATTGGCAGTGCCTTAAAAACCAACCACGTATTTACTATCCAACCCAGCAATTTGTACTCCTGAGTTTATCCCAGGGAAATGAAGACTTATGTTCACACAAAAATCTCATCCATGAATGTTTATACCACTTTTGTTTGTAATAGCCCCAAATTGGAAACAACTCAGATGAACAAGTGAATGGTTGAACAAACTCTGGTATGTCATATCATGGTGTACTATTTAGCAGTACAAATAATAAACTACTGAAATATACAACAGCTTGGATGATTCCCCGGGGAATTATAGTGAATGAAAAAAATTCAATCCTAAAAGGTTATATGCATAACATTGCTAAAACTATAGAAATGTGTCCCAATCCAAATCTTATGTCGAATTGTAATCCCCAATGTTGGAGGAGGGGTCTGGTGGGAGGTAATTGGATCATGGGGACAGACTTCCCCTTTGCTGTTCTCAAGAAAGTGAGTTCTCAGGAGATTTGGTTGCTTAAAACTGTGTAGCACTGCCCACTTTGCCCTCTCTTCCTCCTTCTCTGGCCACATAAGACTTGCCCGCTTCACTTTCCCCTTCCACCATGATTGTAAGTTTCCTGAGGCCTCCCCAGAAGCAGAAGCCTGTACAGCCTGTGGAATCATGAACCAATTAAACCTCTTTTCTCAAAGACAAAACAAAACAAAAAAAAAAAAAAACAAAGAAAAAGAAATGGAGACAAGATTAGTGCTGTCAGGGATTAAGGAGATGAAAGAGGGAAAGAAATGACTGCAGCTAAATGGGGACAACAGGAGGGATCCTTGTGAACCTTTAAATGTTTCACCGTCACTCTATCAATGTCAATAGTGTGGTTGTTATATTGTGCTATAGTTTTATAAGATATCATCATTGAAGGAAACTAGGTAAAAGATACATGGAGTCTGTCTGTATTATCTCCTAAAACAATAATAATCTAAAATCATTTCAAAATTAAAAGGTTAATTTAATATATATGATATTATACACACAGAGATACACACATACATACAAATATATCTATAATTCCACAAATGTAAGCAGATAAAACTCCAGTTTTCTCTCAGTAAGAGGGAAGTCAGTAGTAGGTATCTAGACGTTTCCTCCACAGTCCATCATTCTGACCATTTTATTACCAAATATCCATTTTACTTTCCTTTTCTTCCTTAAAATCTGCCAGCTTCCAGGACAACCATCCCTTCAATGGAACCAGTTCATTGACAAAGATCTCAATGTGACAGATAGTGTTTCCTTCTTTGTCTGGCAACCTTTGAAATAAAAAGTAAATTACCTGCATCTACATTAATTTACTTGCCCTGTCTGCCACATGCACCACACATGCAATGCAGGAACAGGGACAGGATAACCATAATAAACCTTCTGAGGAAAAATGGAGGAGAATGAAATGCTTACAGTCACTGGTCCACAGCAATGCTGCAGTCCTCTTGGGCAGCATAAAGTCTTCCTATTCTGGAGAGAGGAAAGTTCCTAGATTCTACTCTAAGGGAAAATGCCTACATTCCATTCACCCAAAGTAGTTACATGGCCTTGATCTCACTCCAAGAGGAACTTGAAAATTTAGCTTTCAGTGTTTCAAGGAACAGGATTCAGATTGTTGAGTAGCTGGCCATTCCCTTTCACACCTGCTCTAGCTAATATCAAGGTTTATTATATAATCAGAGTGGTTATTAAAAGTAAAATCGTGTTTACTTTGCATATCAGGACAAACATTTGTATATGCACATGGAGAGGAACATACAATAAATGTCATTACTGTGTTGTTTGTAACTGTAAAAACTGTTAAAAAACCTACATATCTAATAAGAGGAAAGGCCTAATTCACTATGTAAGTAAATAATACTGTGAAAGTATTTTAAAGAAATGAACTTAATAAATACAGGAGGGAAAAGCAAGTTGTAGAATAATATGCACATAATAAAGCATATTTATAAATATAAGTTTGCAGTCACACAGACAAATGATATTTTACAGTTTCATTTATGTATATGTAAATGCATGGGAAACATTTTAGAAAGTTTTGAACAAATTAAAAACAGTCTTTTTTCAATGATTGGAAAATTAGAAGTGGGAGTGGTTGTCACAGGAGGCTAATATTTTTAGTAATGTTTTAATTTGTAGGCAAAGAAAAAAATATTACCTGTGGGGATTTAAACAAATGAAGCAAACATTAACAACAATAACAACTGGAGTGGAAATGCATTAACATATTAATAATGGACACTAGGTGTTTGAATTGTAGCTGCATTTTATTTTATTTGCTCCAAATGGTATTTCTCTTGGGTTTCTCAGAAACACATTGATATGGTTTGGCTTTGTGTCCTACCCAAATTTCATCTTGCATTTTAAACCCCATGTGTCGAGGGAGGGACCTGGTGGGAGGTGACTGGATCATGGGAGTGGTTTCCCCCATGCTGTTCTTGTGATAGTGAGGGAGTTCTCATGAGATCTGACAGTTCAAAAGCGACAGTTTCCCCGATCTCTCTCTCTCTCTCTTTCCTACTGCTTTGAGAAGAAGGTACTTGCTCTTCCTTCACCTTTGACCAAAATTGTAAGTTTCCTGAGGCCTCCCCAGCCATGCAGAACTGTGAGTACGTTAAAACTCTTTTCTTTATAAATTACCCAATCTCAAGCAGTTCTTTATAGGACTGTGGAAATGGATTCATACACACATTTTCATATTTAAAACTTTAAATCATACAAAATTTTTTAATGAAAATAAATCATGGTGCTGCATAAAAGAGGATACTACCCATCAAAGTCTGTATGGTTTTCTTTGACATGGAAAGATGGTCACACATTATCAGTTATAAAGTGTTATTTATCTTAGTTATAGAGTATTACAGGTTACAGAACAGAACATTATCTTAGTTATAGGGTATTACTTATTTTCAAGCAACAGACACCCCCTTAAGCTAGCTTAAGTGATAGAGAATTTATTATAAGAACTCAAATGTTACAGACATAGTCAAGAAGCCAATGCAAGCCTTGTGGGATACAGAGAAGAGCATCATGAAGCTTAGGAGCAATCAAAGCAGCCATTGCATTTCTGTCTCTCTTTATTTCATTCACATAAAAATGAGAGAAAAAAGAAATAACACAGAAAGAAATAGGAGAAAGGAAAGATTGGTAAATGTTTTGTCAATTATTCCTTTATTAATAATTTATATATTATTCATATAGTCATTTATGCAAAAAATGAACTAGAGACAGAAAAAATAAAGGATAGAAGCAAAGATGGAAGGAACACAGGTTAAATATCAGTTAATTATTGGTTATTTCTCTTTACAGAATTAAAAAAAAATCCTAAGTTATTTCAAGACCATAAGATCCTGGAATAAAAATATGATATTGTCATTTTCCTTGCTTCCTTCAGAAAACATGATCACTGTTCTGTATTAATTGCATTCCTGGGAGGGAGCAAGGGGTTTTATGAGACAGCCTCAGGGCTTGTATCTATTTCTCATGAACTATAGTCTCCCTCAAAGTTATTCACTACATAAACTACTCCACAGAAATGGCGCCCTAGAATTTAAGCTCTGAATCGAGGGATGTACCTAGTTGCCTTATTCTTGGACTTCTTCCTTTTACGACTATTAAATGGGGATTGGTCAAATGTACCAGATCAAAGACATTTAGGAAACACAAAGGGGATGCAATGTCTACCTGGAGAGACGCTCAATGGCATTTTCAAGTGCTATCTTTCCCTGTATTTCACTACTTCATAACTCTCAAGGCATGTTGTCCCATAAGTTAATTTTATAACTTCAGCTGTTAGAACCCACCATTTTCAGTGATACTGCACAGTTTGAGATGCATCATTCATGTCAAAATCCTCTCTACTGCTTTGGTAAAGAATACAGAATATAATTTTATTCAAATAATCTCAAACGCTCAGTATTTACCAATAATTCATAAGCATAATCCTCTGGAAAAAGAATCAAATAATTTAACATGAAAATTTCAGTTATATTTGGGTTTAACTAGAAATATTCCTCAACAACTTTATTGAGCAGGTTTGTTCCTCAAAGACACTGTGACTTTAATCAGAAGAAGTTTACTTCAAATAGAAAAGTGAAAAGTACAGTGAAATGCCCCTTTCAGAATTTTACTATGAGATGTAGTAAGAATCTAAAAAATATCAAATTTTCCATGTCCTCCACACTCTAAAAACATAGACAAAATGTAGAGCTGGGTTTGTACAATCTATGAAAGAAAGCTCCTTTTTCTGTAGATTTCAGTGTTCTCTGGATGAAAACTCAGCTCACGGTTTCAAATAAATGCCCCCAGAAATAATAGGAAAACTCTGCATTTTTAGCATTTTATTTAGAGTCTGATGAAACTTCTCAGTTACAGCTAAAAGTTAATTATGAAATTTATAAGTGGCTTTACTCTTTAAGAAACAAAACCAGACAATAACATTATAATTTAAAATTTGGTTAAATGTCTGCTTCCCTTTACCTCATCATCAAGGGCCACGACATTGTTTCATATTTTTAAATTCTGGAAAAAGACAGTCATTGAAATGGTAGTTTCTTATAGCACAGGACTTCTCATATTTTCTTCCTGAAAGTATATATGATAATTGTTCATTTCAATGCAGATGACAGAATTTTTAAAATAAAATCTCAGAGAAAAAATAACCACAATGTTAAATAAATCAAAATTAAAATTAAAGTTTATTAGACTCATGATATAAGACTATAAATAATTTGTTCTTAAAATTTCCCCTAAGGCAATGACAATGATGTTTGTCATTCACAGGACTTGAAACAATTCCCTGGAGGAGAACTTGGAGATACTTCTGCAGAAACATATATATATATATATATTTGGAATTGGCAGGGGGTAATAAAGATACCCATAGGGGATATGACTCAAAAAAACCAAAAAATATTAGCTAAGACAAGAAGCCCCAACTGCTGATACAGAAGACTAAGATTCTGCCTTAATACTTATTAATGCTGTATATAGCAAATGTTCAAACTCTTTCTATTTATTTAGCATCTGGTAATATACAGGGGATTGTGCCAGGCACTGGGATGGAAAGAAAAATATAGCATACTGTACACTCTCACAAAACTCTCATTCCTCTGGTAGATGCTCCATAAATATGGACACACGTTATACATGAAGGAATGAATGAATAAGTGAATGAGTTAGTTGATGACTAGAAATTGTTTATTGAAAGTGATGATTGAAACCGTCATCTTCAAGAAAAAAATTAGGCAGTACTTTGAAATTACTGATAACCATTATATGAGTAGAATGTCTCAGTGTTACTTGATTTGGGTTACAAATGTAAATAGCTAGTGGTTATCAGAATCAGTGATAATGTCAGAGGCGTGTAAACCAGAGCAACTCATCTTAAACAGGAGCTGGGTAAAATGAAGCTGAAACCTACTGGGCTGCCTTCCCAGATGGTTAAGGCATTCTAAGTCACAGTATGAGATAAGATATCAGCACAAAATACACGTCATAAAGACCTTGCTGATAAAATGTGTTGCAGTAAATGAGCCAGCCGAAATCCACCAAAACCAAAATGACAAGGAGAGCGACCTCTGGTCATCCGCACTGCTACACTCCCACCAGTGCCATGACAGCTTACAAATGCCACGGCAACATCAGGAAGTTACCATATATGGTCTAAAAAGGGGAGGCACAAATAATCTACCCCTTGTTTAGCATATCATCAAGAAATAAAAATGGGCAACCAGCAGTCCTCGGGGCTGCTCTGTCTATGGAGTAGCCATTGTGTTTACTCCTTTACTTTCTTAATAAACTTGCTTTCACTTTGCACTGTGGACTCGCCCTGAATTCTTTCTTGCACAAGATCCAAGAACCCTCTCTTGGGGTCTGGATTGGGACCCCTTTCTTGTGACAATAACAATTTGTCTATGCAGCACATAGTAGGACTCCTTAAACTCAGAATAAAACTTGCCACATAGCAAATGTTGAATAAATGTGTGTTTTAATAGTGTCTTAGCCTGTTTGGGCTGATAAAACAAACTACCACAGACTGGAGGGCTTATATACAACAGAAGTTTATTTCTCACAGTTCTGGAGTCTGGGAAATCCCAGACCAAAGGACCAGTAGATTCTGTGTCTGTTGAGGGTCTACTTCCTGCTTCATAGACTGCCATTTTCTTGCTGCTTCTTCATGTGGTAGAAGGGGTGGAGAGGGAGTTCTCTGGGGTCTTTTCTTATAAGGTCACTAATTCCACTTATGAGGAGTCCATCCTCATGATCTAAACACCTACCAAAGGCTCTCCACCTGATGCCATCACATTGGGGATTGGAATTTAAACATAAGAATTTTGCAGGGCCCAAACAGCCAATCTATAGCAAATAGTGGTAAAATACACGTGAAAAAATTAAACCAAAGTATATTTTTAAAAAATACCCTAACATCAAGCTCTAAAGTCAAGTCATCAAAATCAGTAGTATAATCCAAGTTACTTTTATTTTTATAAAAACATATAGATTTGTGGGGTACATGTACAGTTTTGTTACATGCATATATTGCAAAATGAAGTCTGGGCTTCCAGTGTAACCTTCACTCGAATATGTAAATTATACCCAATAGGTAATTTCTCATCCCTCACCCTGTTCCCACCTCCCATCTTTTGGAGTCTCCAGTGCCTATTATTCCACTCCATATGTCCAGGTGTAAGCATTTTTAAGCTCCCTCCTATAAAGGAGAACATGTGGTATTTGACTTTCTTTTTCTGAGTTGTTTCACTTAAGTAATGGCTTCCACTTCCAATCATGTTGCTGCAAAAAACATGATTTCATTCTTTTTTCAGGGCACTTTTTGAGCTGTGAGGATTCGTAATCCCTGTTGAAAAAAAAATGAGTAAATTCTGAACTGTAAAATACAGGGACAACAAAGCCGTCCTTGTTATTTAAAAAGCCCATTAAGGCTGATTTAGATGTGTGTAGGATTAGGGGTTGTTGAAGATAAGAATTCAGCTCTGCCCCCACCTCCAACCCCTATTTCTCTCTTCCCTCTTCCCTCTTCTCTCTCTCATTCCCAATTGCTCTAACTTGTTTTCCCTCTCTCTTTCTCTCTCTCTTTTCAGTTCTTGACATTCAGAGGCACCATGAAGTCAGTTGGAAATCAAGTACAAATTTATTCTCATATTAGTACTCTTCCATCATTCTGAATTAGTATGCATAGTAGCTAATATGTTATGAAAGTCACTTACCAATAACAATGCAATCTATGAATACTAATCTGAAGGGATACCAGCCATAAAGAAAAGACTGCCACTCTGATTGGGTAAGGCTAATAAGACAGCCTTGGGCAAAATAAGTGACAGATCCTCATTTTCATGCATTTCTCCCATGCTGCTTTGACTCTCCCTTTCTTTACATTCCATTCAATGTAGAAAAATCAACATTTATTTATGAAGACAATTCTATATTCAATTCTGGTATTCCTGACACTTCCCATATCTGTCCTATAATTGTGATATATGAATAATTAGTCTGTTACTAGAACAATCATATTTGGCTTTTTCCCCCTTGAAAATTAACTAATGGCTCCATTGGGGATTTATGATAACATTTAGTTCCTGCCTCTTTTTATTTTTTCATCCTTTTTTTGGAATCTCAGTTCCTACATGTCTCAATAGATTTAATACAGTAGGTCTCGGGCCTAGCTACATAATAGAATCAACTGGAACAATCTTAAAGTAATACTCATGTCTTGGCTTTACCTAAGATCAATGAAACCTGAGCCTCGGGATACGGCCCTAGCCTCTGTATTTTATTAAGCACCCTACATGCTTGATGCACAGTGAGAACTGAGAACCACTGGCTCTGGTTACAGGTTCAGTCCTTGTAGACCCATGTATTTTAGTGATCTTTTTAAGGATCATAAATATCAGTCTTGTCTTTGAAATATGTGTTTTCTAGAACATGGGGAGAATAGGAATAAAAGTTCCTGGATGAAGTAAATGTTTTCCCATTATATATGGAAAGCACTTATTCTAAAAGTATCAATTTTGTGTAAAGATCCTATCTTAACTTTTTACTTTGAAATAATTTTAGGTTAAAAGAAAGTTTTAAAGATAATGCAGAGCTCCCATATGCCCTTCAACCAGCTTTCCCTAATGTTAGCATTTTATTTAACTATAATACATTTGTCAAAACTAAAATCTTAACTTTGTTAACAATACTATTAACTAAATTACAGACTTAATTTAGACTTCTCCAGTTTTTCTACTAGTATTCTTTTTCTGTTCCAGGATCAAATCCAAGATTACATGCCACATTTAGTCATCATGTCTCCTTCGTCTCTTTTAGTCTGTGACAAATTCTGTCTTGTTTTTCATGACTTTGACACTTTCGAATATTACTCATAAAGAAGGTTTTTTGTAGAATAGTCCTCAGTTTGGGTTTGCTTGATGTTTTCTTGTGATTAGACAAGTGTCTTGGGCTGACATGGCAAAATATCATAAGCTGAGTGCTTACAAGCCCTATAAGTTTATTTCTTGCAGTGCTAGAGGCTGAAAAGTCCAAGATCTAGGCACCATCAGATCTGTTGTCTGGTGAGGGCCCCTTAACTGGTTTACAGATGGCATCTTTTGCAGAGTCCTTGGATGGTGGAAGGGCTTAAGCAGATCTCCGGGGGGCTTTTTTATAAAAGAGCTAATCCCATCCATGAAGGCTGTACTCTCAAAGACCACCTCCTAAAACCATCACCTTAGGGGTTAAGGTTTGAACATATGGATTTGAGGGGGACACACACATTCAGATCATAGTAACTAGGGTTCTGAGTTTTGGAGAATTATACCACAGAGGTGAAGTGTCCTTTCATTGCATCAAATCAGAGGTTATATGATATCAACATGACTGATCACTGATGATGTTAACCTTGACCACTTGGTTAAGGTTGTATCTAGCAGGTTTCTCTGCTACAGAGTTACTATTTTCCCCCTTTTCATATTCTGTTCCTTATAAGTGAATCACTAAGTCCAGTCCATACTTAAGGGGAGGAAAATTGACAATTATTCAGAATTCTTCTAACAATAATTTGCTCTTTCTCCACCTTTTATTTATTTACTCATTTATTCACGTCAGTCAGCACTCATGGATATTTGTTTATTCATTGTGATATAATCCAATACTATCATTATTTTACTGTAAAAATTGTTTTAGCTTTGATAATTGGAAGCTCTTTGAAGTTGGTTCCTGTGTCAATTTGACTTGTCCCACCCTTTGTTTTGTTGTTTGTTTTGTTTTGTTTTGTTTGAATATGTTTTTAACTTTTGAGACCACAGGTAGTTCCAGGTTCAACTTGTACTTACACCATCCCAGCCCTAGAATCAGTCATTTCTCCAGGGATCCCTGAGTTCATTTATTGGAGAATGGTAAAGAGAAGCCAAGTTCTGGACATTGAGTGTGTTCATTACTACTAGGGTGTCACTGCGGTAAGGTTTCAAAAATTGTTTTCTTTTATACTCAGCATTCTTATCCAAAGCATGCTTCTTAAAGAACTATAGAAATCATCAGAATCTAAATATTAAGGTAAAAATAAGATCCACTATAATTGAGTGACATAAATTTTGTTTCTTGAACTGGTATTAGGTCCTTAGGCATTTTTAAGATCCTGGCTTTCTTTTTCCAGATATTTTTACTATGGTTTAATGAAGATATTGTGACCTCTCTGGTTTTCTTCAATCCAAGATTCTTGCCAGACATATAATGCATTTACAATCTTTGCTTGAAAGTGATAGTCAACCATATATTCCCAGAAAAATATTCTACATATGAGTGCCTTTTTTTAGCTCTTTAGTAGTTGTTAAAGTTGAAGGACATAGTCAAATATCTGGAGCAGCTAAGAGCTCACAGTTCAGCTGAGTTATCCCAATGCTGACATTTACTCTCAAAAGCACCACATTTTGGTGATTTGTTTTTTGTTTTTTAAATCATTTATTTCTCTTCTGGTTTCAAAAGCCTAAAGCTGTTCAACAAATGGTAGTTGTTTCTACTTAAGGCTTTCAGAAGAGCTTTGATGGGTTTGAATATGGGCTGATTTAATTATAGTAGCATTTGGAGTTGTCACATAAACAGTGAGTAGGATTCAATACAAGAATTCAATCCTGACCATTACATTATAACATAGTAATAGTATGTATTTTGTGGAAAAAGAAAACTAAAGCCTTGTGAATGAAGCATCATGGTCCAGTGCAATTGTGCTGTAAGAGAATTTCATTAAATTTCTGTAGCAATTCAAAGATAAGAATCACACAAAGCAGGGGCGAATAGCCTTTGCTCTGGATCCCCTGTGCCCACTTTCCCTCTCCAGATGACATCATTTGGAAAACGGGTTAAGTAGGAATGTGAAGTAAAATCTCTTAGGAGGGCAAGATATTCAAAAATAAAATAGCATTTTCCTTGTGTGATAAATAGCATCTGCCATGAACAGCTTATAAGTTAATCAGGGATCTTTGTTTTTGGTCGTTTCAGTTATTCAGAGAAAACCAAATTACTACAATATGATGTGAAATGATCTATTAAAATCACTTACACATATCTTCAAAGCTGGGAGGTGGGGATGTGTAAGTCTGCCTGGAAAACTCACAAAAGACTGTAAGCAACAAACCTGAATTTTACAGAGTGAATGAACAATTCAAAGAAAACAAAACAAATTGGAGAGAACGTAAGTGATTACTTATTTCCCAAAGGGAAATAACTTCATTCTTGGGTATAAATTCTGAAAGTGATAAAACATTTTGTTTTGTTTTCAGGTTTTATTTAATTCATTTTGTTTGTTGTTGTTTTTTTTTTTTTTCCTTTGGGAGGCTAAGGTAGGCAGATTACTTGAGGCCAGGAGTTCGAGACCAGCCTGGCCAATATGGTAAAACCCTCTCTACCAAAAATACAAAAATTATCAGGGCTGGTGGTGCGTGCCTGTAATCCCATCTACTTGGGAGGCTGAGGCAGGAGAATCACTTGAACTTGGAGGCAGAAGTTGCAGTGACCTGAGATCACACCACAGCAAGACTCTGTCTCCAAAAACAAACAAACAAACAAACAAAAAAGGTGTTTTTTGTTTTGTTTTTGTTTTTGTTTTCGTTTCCAATTTCAATTCAACTTGGGTCTGGCAGGTCCCCTGGATATATCTGTTCCATGAATGGTAAACGTGAGCACTTTCTAATTCTTTAATGGAATTGCTTACAGGGCTTTGTCTATGGTTTAAAGTCTTTACTATGGCATGACAACCAGGAACAGTTTACACACACACACACCCTGTTATGAAAGTGATTCATCTTCTCATGCTGAACTGATAATGAGTAACATGAACAATCTTTTAGCCTAGATAAGAATGACCTCATTAAACACAGAAGAAGGAGGAGGGGGAAGGAGGAAGAGAAGAAGGGGAAGAAAAAGCAAGAGAAAGAGAAGTGGAAGAAGAAGACACCTGTAACTTCATTATGCTATTATCAGAAAGAACGCTTCCTAGTGCTTTCTTTTTCTGTTTATCTCCACATTGCCATGATGAGAAGAGCTTTGTCTTACAAAAACCTGATAAGTAAAAACACAAAACAATCAAGATAAAACAAAGGAGCTTGTTACTTTTCCCAAGGATTCTCTAGGAGCTTCCTTTGTTGAGTTGAATTTCCCGGTGCTCTTCAAATAGAATTTGACGTTCAAAATTAATCAACAGTAACCTTTTCAAGATCATTTCAATTTAAAATATGATTGCCTTGGATCTTAAGCCATTTTAGTCCTTTGGTTCCCATTATGTGAGCCTCTTTTTTTTATGGAACCACTTACGATAGTGAATTAATTACAGTGACTCCATGAGTTAATCAGCATTCCTGTTATTTTTCTATTCTGTGCTATGAAAGATGTAGAAGAAATGGAGAGTCATGTTCCATATTCAAGATTACCGCAGACCAAAGGGAATACCAAGTCTTTCATACACATTAGCATTAAAAAAATGGAGCTCTATGCAGCCATAAAAAATGATGAGTTCATGTCCTTTGTAGGGACATGGATGAAATTGGAAATCATCATTCTCAGTAAACCATCGCAAGGACAAAAAACCAAACACCGCATGTTCTAACTCATAGATGGGAATTGAACAATGAGAACACACGGACACAGGAAGGGGAACATCACACTCTGGGGACTGTTGTGGGGTGGGGGGGGGCGCGGAGGGATAGCATTAGGAGATATACCTAATGCTAGATGACGAGTTAATGGGTGCAGCACACCAGCATGGCACATGTATACATACGTAACTAACCTGCACATTGTGCACATGTACCCTAAAACTTAAAGTATAATAATAAAAAAAAATGGAGTTCATAAGTTGTAACAGGAAAAATAAAGAGGAAAGATTAAACTTTATTCTGGCAGAGAGACTCACAAAAGACTTCTTTAAGGTGATGGCTATAATCCAGTAGTGCTGAGTACAGTCATTATCCACTTTTTTTTTAGTGAATTGCAAATGAAATCCATAATGACACCATGAAGTCACAGAACCTCCCAGAAGATACTGCAAGGAAAATTACAGTGAAATCCACAACTATGCAAGTTAGAAGAAAGCACTAGAAGCCACACCTTAGAATCGTACTATTTAAGGAGGTAGGTTTCCAAATACTGAAACGTTTGAACAGAAGGGGACTTCTGAAATGTGATCATGTTACACCAAATCAGTGTTTTCCCTGAGACCCACAGAGCTGTCTCCCAGGAGGTAGAGGTATAGGTATCTCTTTGTCAAAAGATCCTTTAGATGATGCTGTTGAATCATTACTTAGGGTAAAGCAGATGATGTCAGGCGATGAGGGAACCTGGTGGCCACTTGATTCTAATCAGTTCAACACAACTTTGATCAGTTTTTAATATTATAATTCGGAGTCAGATTTCTTTTTAAAACAATGGTGTTGCTGCTTAAAAATAAGTGTGACCATCAGTGGACATGATGATTTTAATTCCATTCCATTCTAGATGCTACCTTCATATTCTAAAACTAGAATTGCTAGAATCCATTTTGATAAGAAGTTCTTCAAACTGTCTTTTGAATGTCATTGACTTTACCAGCACATTTAGTATTTTATGCTTTTATCATTTTTAGTCATGTTTACCTAGATACGTGTTTTAACAAAAAGTGTCTATAACCTAAAAGACAGCAGAATTTTAGACAAATATTTTGACAGCAAAACATTTATCTCCTAAATGAAGGTTCACCTGCTCATATTTTTCTCCAAGAAATTGTTTTCTTTTGAAGATTCTCAAATATTCCTTAAAAAGTTCCTATCATCAACAATGATGCATGTAGGGACCTCAGTCATTAAGTGCCTGAGTGCAAAAATCTTTGGCTGAAGCATTTGATAGTTATTTCCCACATGGTTTGACTAAAACAGCACAAACATTGCACATTTCTGTTTGGCAAAAATGTACTATAATAACTGTGCTTTTTATTATCTTTCCATGCATTTTAGCTTACTAGAACAGAGTATGAACTTAGATCCGCATTTTCTAAAGTATGCTCTGTTTAGCCTTGAAGTCCTAAGATATATTCATGAGTTTTAATGTGAAAATGATGATTAGGGCAAACTATTTGGGAAAAAGTGATACAAGTTTGTTTACTGATGGCTTCTTAGAATGTGTTAGCATGCAGTGTGAGTCCCAAAAGGAAAACTAAGTAAATTGCTTAGAGATTTTAAGGGTTATCTTCTGGGATTACTATTCTACAAAGACTTTAGAGAATCACTTGCCTAGATATTTACTCCATTTTAAAAGTGTTACTATATTAAATGCACATGAATGCCCCACAGGAAATGTTGATGGGATACATTCAGAACATTTTATTCATTTATTTACTGAAAAATAGAATTATTTTTCAATATTGATAAGCTCTAAATTGTCTAAATACCTCATATTGTTTTAGTTTGGCCATTTAAAAAGTAAACTCTTTTATAGGCAATATCTATTTATCCCCAGTAATTCTTCAATTGAGTAGCTTTCAAAAGACAAAAGATTTTTATCTTCCTAAAACTGTAAAACTATGAATCTGCCTGGAAGTTTTAGGATGATTACAAAATTGTCTCTGATGATCTATTTTAGGCTTCAGAGTCCACGGTCTTTAACACTGCAATCTCTCTGTTATCTGAGTCTAAGAAAAATAATTCCCAGCTCTGCTCACCATTTGAGTATAACCTGACTGTTACAATCCTCAGCCTAAAGCCCAGGAAGACTCTTATTGACTTATGTGTCAATAAATAAATAAAGATTAGAGGGGTACCGTGGAAAGAAGAACATCTTCATTCAAGAGCCCATGCTCAGTGTTTCATTGACTCATTTTTTAACATGAATTGATGATCACAGTAAGTCCGATGCTGGAGTAAAGCCAGAAACATGGAATAGCAAGATTGAGCAAAGCACGCAAAAAATCTCACAAAATTACTTAGAGGAATCAGAGATAATTAGGGAACAAAGGAGAACTCAAAAATGCACAATTAATTACTTCCTCCCAAGTAATTAAAAAAGATATTGCTTCCTATGTTAGGAGAAACAGTGTGTCTTTGAATCTGATTTTTCCTTCCAAATGGTGCAAATGACATGCTTAGCCCTGGCCCCATCTCATTCTGTGAGTGAAGGGAGTAGGGCCTTGCTCAGCTCACCTTAACCCTTCTCTGCAAGAGCTATCTACCTGCAAGTGTTATCTGCTGTTTCTCCATTTGAAAGGTTTTTCTTTTACTGTTTTTTAAAAAATATGTATTATATATTTTAATTGACAAATACTAATTGTGTATATTCAGAAGGTACAATGCAATGTTTTGACCTATGTCTACACCGTAAAAAATTGAACCGAATTAAAATATATATATCACCTCACCAACCTATCCTTTTTTATGGTGAGAATGTTAAAAATTAATTCTTTTAGCAATTTTGAAAAATATAATACCATATGATCCAGCAATCCCACTTATGGGTGTATAGCCAAAGGAATCAGTATGTCAAAGAGATGTCGGCACTCCCATGTTTATTTCAGCATTATTCACAATAACCAAAATATGGAAGCAACCTAAGTGTCCATCAGCAGATGAATGGATAAAGGAATTGTGGTATATAGCATATATGCAGTAAAATACTGTACAGAATTATAAATAAGGAGATTCCATCATTAGTAACAACATGGATAGAACTGGAAGACATTATGTTAAGTGAAATAAGCAGGCACAAAGAGACAAACACTATATGATCTCAGATACATGGAATCTAAAAAAGTCAATATCATAGAAACAGAGAGTAGAAGGGTGACTATTAGGGGCTAGGGAGGAAGGAAGAGATGGGGAAAGAGAAGATGTTAATGAAAAGATGTGAAGTCTCAGTTAGATGGGAGGAGTAAGTTTTAGTAATCTATGGTACTGCATGGTGACCACGGTTAATAATAATGCATTGTATATTCCATTTGGCATTTTATTCTGGTGCATTATGGTCTCAGTTTGGTGGGTAAGCCAGCCTCTGGTGTCCTGTGTTAGAAAGTGCACTTCCTCACACATACACCATGTCCCCAGCTTCACTCTATCTTTAATATATATGATATGTGGACTATCATTTACTTCTGTTTTGTCGTTTTAATTTCTGTTTGCTCAGAACCCAGGTAAGAAGAACATTGCTGCTTAATATTTTCCCTAGAAGAAATTCCTAAGCCCATAAGAGAAAACAAATGCTATTAAGAAGGAAAAAAGAACAATTGTATGTGGAGGAGAGGGAAGAAGTCTGAAAACCCAAAATATAATTACACTCTTCCAATGAATAAATAAGTAGATAAATAACTGGAAGCTAAAAATCAGAAAATGTTTTAGGAATTACAACAAAATGGCTGAGATTTTACATAAAATATAGATGATTGTGTCTGTGAGGTTTTGTAATTCTCATAAGAGAAATAAACTCTGCTTGAAGCAGTCAATTTATTATAGAGACACAAGATGGCTCACAGAATTTCTGGGAGGTCTAGAGTACAAGAGTTAGGGCTATTGGGCCAGCCAATGTTACCAAGGACTTTCCTAGACCTGGTTGGGTGAGAATGACTCAAATGACTCAAAACATTCAGAAAAATAGTTGACAAAACTCAACACTTGTCACAGTAATAGCTCTCATCAAACTTGGACTAGAAGGAAACTTCCTCAAAGTGATGAGGGATAGGTAGAAAATCTCTTGGTAAACATCATAGTTAAGATGAAAGAGTAAGTGCTTTTCCCCCTAAGATGTTCAAGGCAAGTATGTCTCCTGTCATCTCCTCGATCAACACTGTGTTGGGGGTGCCAGTCAGTGCATTAAAGAAAGGGAGAAAGAAAAGGCAGACATTGAAAAGGAAGAAGTAAAACTGTCTTTCTTCACAGACAACATGGTGTTTATGTAGAAAATCCTAAATCAGTTATATAACAGTCACAAGACACAAAATCAATATTTAAAAAATTAATTGTATTTCTATATACCACAGCAAACTGAAAATGGGCATTTTTTAAAAATAAATATCATATGTAGAGATATTTAATGAGATATTTTTAACCTGTTAATATGATAAATTACATAGATTGATATTGAAATATTAAGCTAACCTAGTATTCCTTGAATATACTCTTGTTGAACATGATGTGCTATATTTTTTTATGTTAATTAACTGCATTTACTGAATTTAAACAAAATTGTTGCATCTATTATGGTCATAAAGGGTATTCCTCTATAGTTTATTTTGTGGTATCTTTGTTTGGTTTGTGATATGGTTTGGCTATGTCCCCACCCAAATCTCATCTTGAATTATAGCTCCCATAATCCCCATGTGTTGTGGGAGGGACCTGATGGGAGGTAATTGAATCATGGGGGTGGGTTTTTTTCCATGTTGTTCTTGTGATAGTGAATAAGTCTCACAAGAGCTGATGGTTTTATAAAAGTGCAGTTCCCTTGCACAGACTCTCTTGCCTGCCACCATGTAAGATGTGACTTTGCTCCTCATTTGCCTTCAGCCATGATTGCAAGGCCTCCCCAGCCATGTGGAACTGTGAGTCAATTAAACGTCTTTCCTTTATAAATTATCCAGTCTTGGGTATGTCTTTATTAGCAGTACGAGAACAGACTAATGCAGTTAGGATATCAGAGTAAGTGCCTCATAGAATTATTTGGGAACACAGATTGACTATCTCTTATTCAAATGCTTGGGACCAGAAGTATTTCAGTTTTCAGATTTGTTCAGATTTTGGACTATTTTCAAATACATAGTGACATATCTCAAAGATGGGACCCAAGCTTAACCACAAAATTTATGATTGTTTTATGAATACCTCATACACATAGACCAAAGGTAATTTTATACAGTATTTTAAATAATTAAATTATTATTTTAAGTATTAAAGTTATTTAAATAATGTTGTCCATAAAACAAAGTTTTGACTGTGATCTGTCATATGTGTTTTCACTTGTGTCGTGTTGATGCTCAAAAGTTTTGAATTTTGCAGCCTTTTGGATTTCAGATTTTTGGATTAGGGATACTCAACCTGAACTCAATATTGTTGAATTGTCACTTCCTTCCTAATTAATATTATAGATTTATTGCAAGCCAAATCAAAGTCCCAGTAGGCGTTCTTTTTTAGAAATTGTCAAACTGATTCTAAATTTAATATATACAGGCAAATGACCTGGAATAGCAAAGCAATGTTAAACAACTAAAACAAAACTGGAGTAAGATAGACATTTGGATTTATGGGAAAGAATAGAGAATCCAGATATTGGCACCAATGTCAGACCAATAGATTTTGAACAACTTTGTTGTGTCATATTTTATATATCATAATATTTACCCATTTTAAGTGTACAACTCCATGATTTTAGTTACTTTACTAAAAGATGTAACCACCACCACAAATCAGTTTTAGAACATTTTCATTCCCCATTCCACCAAACAGAGAAAGAGAAAAAAAGATAGTTCATTTTCATTTACAGTGAATTCTTTTTCCCATTCCCAGTGCACAGTAAGCCATGAATTTACTTTCTGTCTTTTGTTTTTTGGTTTTTTGTTTTTTTGGGATGGAGTCTCTCTATGTTACCCAGGCTGGAGTGCAGTGGCAGGATCTCAGCTTACCACAACCTTCACTTCCTGGGTTCCAGTGATTCTCCTGCCTCAGCCTCCTGAGTAGCTGGAATTACAGGCATGTACCATGACACCCAGTTAATTTTTTTTTTTTTTTGTATTTTTAGTAGAAATGGGGTTTCACCATGTTAGCCAGGCTGATCTCAAACTCCTGACCTCAAGTGATCTGCCCACCTTGGCCTCCCAAAGCGCTGGGATTATAGGCATGAGCCACCATGCCTGGCCTACTTTCTCTCTTTATAAATTTAACTTTTCTGGACATTCCCTGTAAATGTACTAATATAATATCCAGTCTCTTGTGTCTGACTTCTTTCACTTCGCAAAATTTTTTCATGGTTCATCTATGATGGAGAAGGTATCAATAGTTATTTTCTCTTTAATTGCTGGATAATATTTTACTGCATGGAATACCCCATGTTGTCTATCCATTCACAAGTTGATGAATCTTTTTTTCTAAATTCTAACTATTATAAATATTATTACTATATGCATGTAATATTCACAATGTGTAGCCTTATATGCAAAGCTTTGTGTAGACATAGGGGTTTATTTATCTTAGGTAAGTACCTAGAATTGAATTGTCAGGACTTATGGTAGTTTTACGTTTAATTTTTTAAGAAACACCGACTGTCTTCCAAAGTATTGCACCATTTTACATTACCATCATTAATGTATGAGGGTTTCTATTTTGTCTACCTCCTCACCAACATTTATTGTTCTCTTACATTAATTTTAAGTATTCCATTTTGTATAAAATAATGTCTTATTACATTTATATGTTTTATAAATACTTTATCCCAGTCTGTGGTTTGTCTTTTCATTCTCTTAATGGTTTCTTTTAAAGTACAAAAGTTTTGAATGTTGATGAGATAAAATGTAACAATTTTCTCTTTCATGGACCATGCTTTGATGTCATATATAAGAAATCTTTGCCTAATTCTAGGTCTCAAAGATTTTTCTTGTTTTCTTCTAAAAGTTTTATTGTTTTCTTTCTTACATTTAAGTCTATGATCCATTTTGAGTTCATGTCTGTGTATGGTACAAGCTGAAGTGCATATATTGGCTTGTGGATATACTGTGGTTCCAGAACAATTTACTTAACAAAATATCTATTGAATTGCCTTGGGACATTTGTCAAAAGTCAATTTGCTACAAATATAAGGATTTATTTCTGGACTTTCAATATTGTTACGTTGATTCATATGAGTATCCTTATGCCAGTAGCATTCTGTCTTAATCACTGTAGCTTTAAATAAATTTTGAAATAAAGAAGTGAAAGTCTTGAAACTTTGTTATTCCTTTTCACATTTTCTTCTAGCTGCTTTGTGTGTTGCCTTCTCATATACATTTTAGGACTTCTTTGTCAGTTTCTGCAACAACAACAATAAAAATCTGCTAAAATTTAGATAGGGAGTGCATTGAATATAGAGGCCCATTTTGCAAAGATTGTCATGTATAAAGTACTGAGTGTTTTAATCTATGTGGATGAAATGCTTTCATTTATTCAGATCTTCTTTATTTATATATAATAATTCAAGAGGCTTAAATAAAGCCTTAGCATATAGAATTTAATTGGGTGTCAGAAGAGTAATGCAGTATGATCTGGTAAGGTTTATTCAAGCATTGTAAAAAAAATTCATCATCAAGAAGCATTCACCATAATCTTTTATATCAATACACTTAAGTAGAAAAATTAATATGATTACATTAATCAATCCTTTAAAAGCATTTAATAAATTTCAATATTAGTTCTGAATAAACACTCTAAAGAATCAATGAAAGAAAATTATTTAAATATTATAAAGTTTATTTATCTGACACCAAAAGTAAATAATATTTTAATACTTTCAAAAATACTCATTTGAAGCACATTTCAAATACGATTAGTGACTACACAGGGATCCTTATTGACATCATTATCACTTCATATTATTTTGGCTGCTTTTGCAAATAAAATGCATTAAAATAAGAAAACTTATAAGTAAGAATAAATGTCAAAAATACTTTTGAGTGATAAAATTCCTTCTGATTGATGAGATTGAAATTCCAGCCAATTCAAAAGCTCTGATACAACATCTGTTAGAATTAAATGATCTGTTAAGGAGTCTGGTAGCAACACAAATGTAGAAAATTAACATCTTTGTATTACAAAACAGTAAGCACTTAAAATGGACAGGAAAACACCAACTTTATTTTCACAAAAAAATCTGTACATCATGTAAGAATAAAGTGAATATGCATGATGAAGAACCAAATTAAGAAAAGAATAAGCCAAACATGAATACAAAACATGAACTAAAATTTGAATTAATGCCAATGCATAATTTGTTATTAGAAATATTAAAATCTTAAAATGTTAATTTTATTTAAATGTATTTAATGTAATATCAATTAGAATACTAATCAGTTAGTATGTACCTATGGTTTTTATTTATCCAAAAGGGCTGAGAATATCCAATGAAACAATAAAAAGCAGTAAGGAGATTTGCTTCACTTCTTACTAGAAAAATAAATAAACAAAATATTAATGGAACAGAATAGCAGATCTATAATTACATCTTGATGTATATGAAAAGTTAATATATGTTAAATGTAGTTCAGTAGGGAAAGCACTGATGTTATATAAATTGAGCTAATATAATAGCTAACCATTTAAAAACATTAAATGGACCACTAACTTATGCCTAAAGAAAGAAACACATTAACAAATTTAATTTAAAAATTAAAAATTAATATTTTAGGGAAAATATCAAAAACCAACAGTACTATCAATGTGTTGGGAGAATTTTTTAAACATAAACAAGACTAGAAAGCCAGACCATAAAAGAAACACAGCATATTGACATAGGTAAAAATTAATGATTTTTATAATTTTCCCTTTAGCAAAACAATGCAGAAGCAAAGTTCATGGACAAATGATAAATCTAAACACAAATTTGTAATGGAGATGGCAAATTGTTAATTTCTAAAGTATCTTAAAAGTTTTTAAATATTTTCAAGAAAAAAGCAAGTAGCTCAATAGAAAAAATTACAAGATTATGAAAAGATGATTTATGGAAGAGCTAGAGGAAATGACCGTAATTATGTAGAGCCATTTAAATCCATAGTAGTGAGGAAAATATAAATGTAAGTGAAGACTTTTGGTAGCTTGACAAAGTTGTATAATTCCTTTCTGCAAATAAAAAGCATAAACCAAACAAAATCATTAAAAACAACTATTAAAAGATACTGGAAATCATTAACTCTAAACAACTCTAGGAGAAGTGTTTACTCATTTTTAAAAATTAATGAACTTCTGTGTATCTGGTAAAAATTTGATTTTGTGACTTCTTTGCATAGGGATACTCCCTTCACTCTTCCTCGAGCTGAACTTCTCAGACAGTTTATGGCAGATGTCACTGAAGCTAATAATTCAAGGGAGAGATTTGGAAGCTGGGATAGCACACACTACACGTTTCTGGCCGACTGATAAACTACAGGTACACGCAGTAGATACCATGGAGCCAGAAAAAGAAACTGAGAGTCTAGGGAATCTTACAAACTTTTCATGTATTTGAATCTATTCCTTATTCAGATAGGAGAAGATGGAAATTTTACTGGCTTTAGTTGTCTGAGTTACAAAGTCACAGGGAACAAGGGGAAAAAAAAAAGACAGATTTCAGCTGCACACTGAGCAGTAGACAAATTTCACAGATTGAGTTGTTAGTTAATTGTTCATTATCACAACACAAAAAGTAACCCTCAGAGAACAAAACTATACCTAGAGCCAGTACAATATATTATATATATTAACTTGTTTTCAACCAAAGTTTACTAGATATCCAAAGAAACAGAGAATTTGGCTCATATGGAAGAAAAGAAAACAGTCAAATAATTTAGAAAAAAATACTAATAATGAGAGAGCACTCAGGGATATCTTCACAAATAAATTAACAATATAAAAAAGAAACAAATAGAAATCCTTTCTAGACCTTAAAATGTAATAACCAAAATGAACACTGTGCTAAAAGGACTCAACAGAAGATTCAAGATGTTAGAAGAAGGAATAAGTAAATTTAAGGACAAATCAATGCAGATGATTCAGTCCTAATAGGAGAGGGAAAAAATTTGAGGAAAAAAGAACAGAAACTCAGAGATTTGTGGATCAATATTAAGTGTTTCAATATACGTAGTTGGTATCCCAAAGGCAAACAAGAAAGGATAGAAAAACCTTTTAGAAGTAATAGCTCAAAACTTTCCAAATATGGTGAAAAACACTAATTTACAAAATAAAAATGCACACCAAACCACAAGTGAGATAAACACAAAGAAAAACATTCTGCAAATACAACATGAAAAATGCTTCGAAAGAATAAAGAGAAAATTTTGGAAGCAACAAGACAGAGCAGTAACCAATCACCTCCAATGAAAGAATGATATGTTTAATAGATTTAATGGAGACCAGAAAGCACTGAAATAATACAAAGACCTGAGAGAAAAAAATACTTGTTAACTTAGAATTATATATCTAGTAAGAGTACCCTTCAAAAATAAAGGCAAATTAAAGACATTTCTACACAAGCAAACAGTATGAGATGCAACTGCTAGCAAACCTGTGTTCTATGACTTGTGTGCTGTAAAAAACGTTAAAGGAAGACTGAGGGGAAATGACATCAAATGGTAACTCAGATCCAAAAGAAGAAATGAAGAGCATAGGAGCTGGTGACTGTTGGTAAGTATAAAAAAGATTATATACATTTTATCTTATTTTATTAATTTATTTTAAAGATGTGCCTTGCAAAAACTTAAACAATGTATTTAAAAGACATGCCTTTATAAAGCAAAACCATTAACCATGTATCGTTAGGTTAATAATGCCTTTAGATATTAATATATGACAAAGCAGGGAAACGGATCTCTGTTGGTATAAATTTTCTATACTTTAACAGAAGTAAATGAGAATAAAATGAAGTAAATTTTAAAGAGTTAAAGAACTATAATCACAAAAGCAATCCTTAAAATCACACAAAGATACATAGCTAAAACATCAATAAAGCATTTAAATATATATATTTGTTTAACACAAAGCAAGGCAAGGAAGGAGCAACAAGAAATATGGTAAATCAAACACAAATAGTAAAATGGCAGGCCAAAATAACAATAGAGCCATCATATTTCAACTAATATTAATGTAAAGGGTCTAAGCATTCTAATGAAAAGAGAGATTATTCATTTGAATAAAAAAGGCAAAGTCAACTATATGTTGTTTATAAGAGATGTACTTAAAAATCAAAGACAATATAGGTTGAAAACAAAATAATGGAAAAATATTCCACAGTAACAGTAAACATAAGAGACCTGGAGTGACTATATTAATACAGAGAAAAATAGACTTTAACAAAATTCATATTACTAGGGACAAAGAAAAATATTATTCCATAATGATACGAGTCACTACAGCAGGATCATATAACAATTACAAATCTATGAATATTTAACAAATACTTGAAAAAAACTAACATAATTGAAAAAATAAAACTGTAAATGGACAAATATCACTGGAGATTGCAATATTTCTCTCTAGCAAACATATCCAGTAGACAGAAAAGCAGTAAAGTCATAGATGACTTGAACAGCACAATCAAATTGTTTTAATTGATATCTACCAAACAATAACAAGGAAATAAATGTATTTTCAAGTGCACACAGAATATTCAGTATAGACAACATGCTATACCAGAAAAAGAGTCCCAATAAATTAAAACAGATTTAATTTATATGAAGTATGTTCTGAATATCAACAGAATTAAATTAGAAATCAATAATAAAGCCAGGCGTGGTGGCTTATGCCTATAATCCCAGCACTAGGGAGGCTGAGAGGGGGAAATTACTTGAGGTCAGGAGTTTGAGACCAGCCTGGCCAACATGGTGAAATCCTGCCTCTACTAAAAATACAAAAATTAGCTAGGGGTGGTGGCGTGTACTTGTAGTCCTAGCTACTCAGGAAGCTGAGGCAGGAGAATTGCTTAAACCTGGGAGGTGAAAGTTGCAGCAACCCAAGATGGTGCCACTAAACTCCAGCCTGGGTGACAGAGTGAGACTCCGTCTCAAACAAACAACAACAACAAAAATCAATAACAAAAGAGGTCTGGAAAATCTACAAATATGTAGTTTTGGTTTTTTTTTTTTTTTTGGTTGGTTGGTTTGTTTTGTTTTTTTAACATGCACATTTTCTAAATAGCCCAGAGGTCAAAGAAGAAATCACAATGGAAATTAGAAAATATTTTGAAATCAGTGAAAATGAAAATATGGCATATCATAATTTATGAAATGCAACTAAAGTAGTGTTTGTAAGGACATTTAGAATAATAAATACCTATACTACAAGGCAAGAAAGAAAAAAACAAAAATCTAAGTGTCAACCTTAAGAAGCTATAAAAAATTAAACCTGAAAATAGTTTAGTAGAGTAAGTAGAAGAGAAATAAATATCATAAAGGAAATTTATGCAAGAGAAAATGAATAAATAGTAGTGAAAAACAATGAAACTTAAAGCTGCACATAAAAGACAATGTAGTATGTGACTCAATTTTTAAGAAATTCTAGAAAAGGCAAAACTTGACGGACAACATTTAGAGCAATGGCTACCCAATGCAAAAGACTAACTGAAAAGGAATGAGAACTTTTGGGAGCTGATGGAAGCAGGGCCAGCTCCATGAGTGTTTGACATGTGCGGTCACACAAGTCCTCAGAACTCTGCATTTTATTTAATGCTCTGCTGTCACTATTTTTCATTTCTTTTTTATATTGACCTACATTATAATTGTACCTATTTATGTGGTACAATTTGATGTTTCCATACATGTAGACATTGTATAACAATCAAATCAGGGTACTTAGTATTGAAATTCTTAACAATATTTGAACAAAGAGACCCACATTCATTTTGCACTGTGCTCTACATATTAGGTAGTCAATCCAGACTTCATTTTTGTGGTGATTTCATGGCTGTTTTAACTTAGCAAACTCATCAAACTGTACTCTTAAAATGAGTGGTTTTGTCGTTTAACTTATATATAAATAAAACTCTAAAATATAAAAAGAAATATAAGAAGCAATGTCATTACTTACCATTTAACCATTCCAACAAAACATATACACGAAATGCTTTAATACTTATTGCCATGATGATTGATATTTATTCATTAGTGAAAGAAATACCAAGAAGAAATACTCTGTCCATGTAGAAGACTGATATGCTTAGGCTTTGTGTCCCCACCCAAATCTTACCTTGAATTGTAATCCCCAGGTGTTAATTGAGAGACCTGGTGGGAGGTGATTGGAGCATGGGGGCGGTTTCCCCCTGCTGTCCTCATGACAGTGAGTGAGTTATAAGCATCTGGCATTTTCCCTGCTTGCACTTCTCTCTCATGCCACCATGTGAAGAAGGTCCTTGCTTCCACTTTCCCCATGATAGTTAACTTTCCTGAGACCCCCACCCAGGCCGGCAGAACTGTGAGTCAACTAAGCCTCCTTTGCTTATAAATTACCCAGTCTCAGGTAGTATCTTTATAACAGTGTGAGAATGGCCTAATACAGTAGACCAACTGAAAACTTCAATGAAAATTAACAACACACAGGTATATGGGCTTGGAAATTATTTCATTTCTGTGAATCTAGTTCGTAAAAATAAAAGTAATAATTTTAAATGCATCTATTTAAGAATGATTATAATAGTATTGTTCATACTACTAGATACAATGTAAATGTCCGTCAACAGAAGAATAGTTGGATATATTTTGGTATAATATGTATAAAATATTATATTGCAATTAAAAGTGAATTATTGTAACATAACTTGCTTTGGAGTGATTTATATAAGATTTTTTAAGTGTGAAAAGCAAGATACATAAAATAGTATGTGATGTCTATTTTGGTTAAATAAGCCTTCAAATAACAACAACAACAACAAAACTGTATGTGTATAGATATATCTGTATAGAATTAAATGAGAGAGAACCATGGGTGAACTCACATACACAGTTCCAAAATAGATAAGATTTAGTATGATAAATATGTAGTAATACTCTGAGTATAAGCCCTTTACTAATGTGTCCAGGTTATATTTATAGCATGCTTCAACACGTAGAAAATCTACTTTGAAGATTAGAAGAACTTCAAATATATGTTGAAAGAAACATTAATCTTTGAGTAATACATTAATAATTATCTCTCAATTAGAATTGTTGATTAACCAAAATCCTCCGGACCAGTTTATAAAGACTAATTTTACCCTCTGACTTATTTTAATAATGAACATTTCTCTATTCTTGAACATAGCAAGGATACTAATACAACAGAGTTGCCATTTAATGATCAAAGATCATTGTCTTTAGATATTTACATGGAGGAATTAAAATAAGATTGTATAACAAGAGTGGTGAGATAATTTACCATTCAAACCAGGACACTTTTGAGAGTAAAAGTAGCTGATCAAGGCAAGAGAGGTGAGTAAGGTGTATGGTTAACCAAATAGAATATTGGGAATATCCATATAAACTAGGTTTGTTTCAGATAAACTAAGACCATGGACCCCTGAGCTACAGCCTGCATAGGACAAGCTGCAGGGAAAAGCTCATCTGAAAATTTGATAGAGTTGGAGTCCCAAATATCTGCAGAGAATACTTCTCCAGCAGGTACAGCTAGTGGTTTTCATCCTCCTCCAAATTCGAAAGAGATTAGATGCAGTCTATAAAGACCACCAGCTAGGAGCAGAGTGATTCAAAACTCTTGATTCCTATAATCGAGTGAAATCCACATACAAGAAGAAGAAATGCTCCAGATTATTTTCACTAAGGAAATAAATACCAGCTTTATACCTTCTGAGTTTATACATATAAAATCTTACATGGAAGATACTAAGAGAACTAGGACTCTAGACTTGATTAGAAAGTAGTTGGCAGAGATCTACAAATTCAATAATTTCCTACCCAAATTCCAATGACATTTTTTACAGAAAGAGAAAAAAAAATCTTAAAACTTATTTGAAACCATGAAAAACCCTGAACAGCAAAAGAAATCTTGGGCAAAAAGAACAAAGCTGGAGGCATCACAATACCTGATTTCAAAACCTACTACAAAGCTATAGTAATCAAAGAAACATACACATAGAGTAATGGGACTGAATAGAGAACCCAGAAACAAACCTATGCATTTATGGTCAATTATTATTCAACACAGATGCCAAGATCACACAGTGGGAAAAAGACAGTTTCTTTAATAAATTATTTTTCAAAAACTAAAAATCCACATGTAGAAGAATGAAATGAGACCCTCATTTCATACTGTACCCAAAAATCAACATGCACACAAAAATTAAAGACTCAAATATAAGACCTGAAACTACTATATATAACTACTAGAAGAGCACATAGGGGAAAAGTTCTATGACATTGGTTTGGGCAAAGATTTTTTATATGACTCTGAAAGCATGGATAACAAACACATAAATATAAAAATAGGATTGAATCCAACTAAAAAGCTTCTGCACAGCAAAGGAAACAATCGCTAGAGTGAAGAGACAACCTAGAGAATAAGAGAATATATCTGCAAACCATACAACTGACAAGGAGTTAGTATCCAAAATATATAAGGAACTTAACCCAGTGGCAAAGGAAACAAATAATCCGGTCAAAAAATGGGTGAAAGACTTGAATAGACATTTCTCAAAAGAAGACATATAAGTAGCCAACAGGTATATGAAAAGGTGTTCAATTTATTAGTTATGAAGGAAATACAAATGAAAGCCACAATGAGATATTACATCACACGTGTTAGGATTGCTACTATCAAATACTGGAGGTGAGGGAACCCTTATACATTGTTGTGAGAATGTAAATTTATGCAACCATAAGGAAAACCGTATGGAGGGTTCTCAAAAAGTTAAAATAGAACTACTATATCATCCAGCAATCTCACTTGTGGGTATGTATCCTAAAGAAATGAAATCATTCTATTGTGAAGACACATGCATGTGTATGTTCATTGCAGCACGAATCACAATAACAAAGACATGGAATCAACCTAAATGCTCATCAATGATAGACTGGATAAAGAAAATGTGGTACATATACACCATGGAATACAATGCAGCCATAAAAAAAGAATGAGGTCATGTCCCTTGCAAGGACATGAATGGAGCTGGAGCTGGAGGCCATTATTCTTAGCAAACTAATGCAGAAACAAACAAAAAATGAGACATGTTCTCACTTATAAGTGGAAGCTAACTCATGAGAACACATAGACACATAGAGGGGAACAACACACACAGAGGTTTTTAACAGGGTGGAGGGTAGGAGGAGAAAGAGGATCAGGAAAAATAATAAATAAGCACTAAGCTTAATACCTGGGTAATGAAATAATCTGAACAACAAACCACCATGACACAATTTGCATGCACATAAAACATGCACATGTACTCCTGAACTTAAAATAAAAGTTAAAAAAATGAAATCAGTGTGTCCAAGAGACAATTGCACTGCAACGTTCATTGTAGCTCATTCACAACAGCCAAGATATTGTAAGAACCTAAGTATTTATCAGTAGTTGAATGCATAAAGAAAATGTGGCATATATACAAGGAAATACTCTTCAACCTTAAAAAAGATGGAAATTCTGTCATTTGTGACAACATGGTTGTTACATAAAATAAGCCAGGAACACAGAGACAAATACCACATGATCTCATGTACATATAGATTCTAAAAAAGTCAAACTCATAGAAACAGAGAGTAGAATAGTGGTTATCAGTGGCCAGAGGGTGGAGGGACTGGGGAGATGCTGGTCAAAGCATACAAAATTAAGTTAGACAGGAAGAATAAGATCCATAGATCTACTGTCCATAATTGTGACTATAATTAATAAAAATATATGTATATTATATACTTGAAAATTGCTAAGTAAGTAAATTTTAAATGTTCTTACTACTAAAACATAAGTATGTGTGGTAATACATATGTCAACCGGCTTTATTCAGCCGTTCTACAATGTATACATATATTCAACTATTACATTGCACACGATAAATATATACAATTTTTATTTGTCAATAATTTTTTTAAAATAAAAAGAAGTGAAAAAAGAAAGTGGTTGACAGGGAGTGCACTTTTAGCAGAGATTCTGTAAGCAAAGCCACTTTGGGGTCATAATTGCAGAAAGCAGCTAAGGGAGAGTAGCAGGTAGAAGCAATAGATTTAAGTCTGCCAGAGTTCCAGAGTACAAGAATTTGGTAGCCTGGAATGGGAATCACAGTAGGAGAATGGAAACTAAAAGCAACTTAGAAAAAGAAATCTGGTGCAAGAACAAGTCAGCTGCTAGTTAAGAGACTTCAGTGGTAAATGCAGGGCATCAATAGGAAAAAATGGAAATTGATGCTAAGCTACAAAGTCTGTGAATTAGAGCTCTCCTCCTGATTCCAAGATCAGATTGTCTAAAGGTAGAGATACAGAGATATATATGGACTTAAATGTTAAGGGCAGCAGAATAGAAAGCAAGGAAATTCATGACACTGGTCTATTGATCTATATTTCCTGGCTATCTGAAAGATCAATTTACTAGCACCCTTTCCTCTTAGAAATTTGCAATTCATCAAGTAATGTATCATTCTCCAATTTTGATTTAGACTTGAAATAATAAAATGTGAAAATGAATTCTTGAAAGTGTGTGCCCTATCTGTCTACTTCTGCTCAGCTTACTGCAAAAAGAAGAGGCAAGAAGGCAAACGAACATGACTCCATGGCGTCCTGGGACTGGCTTCTTTGTGAAAGACAATCAGAGAGCAGAACTGGGTGCCATCATTTCCTCTGAAAGCTTTTATATAAAGATCTCATGATTGCTTTCCTTCTTCCAAGTGTGTTACTGAATTCATTATGGATGGATACTTATTCAAAATCAGATTTAGCTATGCCTGATGGACTTAAACTGACACTGCTTTCATCTCATCTACCTAGAAGCCATAGTTTGGAAGCTCTGGTTTGCATAGGAGAAAAAAAACCCTTATTGCTAGCTAAGGAAAAAGAGTAAGTCTACCTTTCTATTAAGACTAGGCCTTTAAAATATGATCATGAAGGGAGACAGCAAAATCCATTCTTTGAACAATTATGAAAAATGTTTGATTCTCTATTGCAGTCATACCATATAGTGTTTAGCAGAAAGAGACTTGCCATTGAAGAAAAGCACGCTAATAGTTAAGACTGGGAACATTATTTGAAATCATATGAATTCCACTTCATATTCCTAGTATTCTTTTAAATTCTGCTATTCTCTTCTTTTTTTATTTTATTATTACTATACTCTAAGTTTTTGGGTACATGTGCACAATGTGCAGGTTAGTTACATATGTATACATGTGCCATGCTGGTGTGCTGCACTCATTAACTCATCATTTAGCATTAGGTATATCTCCTAATGCTATCCCTCCCCCCTCCCCCCACCCCACAGCAGTCCCCAGAGTGTGATGTTCTCCTTCCTGTGTCCATGTGATCTCATTGTTCAATTCCCACCTATGAGTGAGAATATGCGGTGTTTGGTTTTTTGTTCTTGTGATAGTTTACTGAGAATGATGATTTCCAATTTCATCCATGTCCCTACAAAGGACATGAACTCATCATTTTTTATGGCTGCATAGTATTCCATGGTGTATATGTGCCACATTTTCTTAATCCAGTCTATCATTGTTGGACATTTGGGTTGGTTCCAAGTCTTTGCTATTGTGAACAGTGCCACAATAAACATATGTGTGCATGTGTCTTTATAGCAGCATGATTTATAGTCCTTTGGGTATATACCCAGTAATGGGATGGCTGGGTCAAATGGTATTTCTAGTTCTAGATCCCTGAGGAATCGCCACACTGACTTCCACAATGGTTGAACTAGTTTACAGTCCCATCAACGGTGTAAAAGTGTTCCTATTTCTTCACATCCTCTCCAGCACCTGTTGTTTCCTGACTTTTTAATGATTGCCATTCTAACTGGTATGAGATGGTATCTCATTGTGGTTTTGATTTGCATTTCTCTGATGGCCAGTGATGGTGAGCATTTTTTCATGATAAAGAAACAAAATGTACAGGTTATGTGCTTTTTGTGGGGGGCAGCTTTTGTATGTTTTTCATTTTACAGAATTAACATTTGTTACTATAAAAATTTAGCAATAGAGATAAACAAGAAAATAAAAATTCACCTGAAGTTTTATCCTAGCAATTTTTATAAATATAATTTGGAGATATGACATCTCAATACCCTTTCTGTGCATATATAAGTTAACATTATATGATATGGTTTGGCTGTGTCCCCACCAAAATCTCACCTTGAATTTTAATAATCCCCACATGTCAAGGGCGAGGCCAGGTGGAGAATCATAAGGGTAGATTCCCCCATATTGTTCTTGTGGTGGTAGTGGGTAAGTCTTATGAGATCTGATGGTTTTATAAATGGAAGTTCCCCTGCATAAGCCCTCTTGCCTGCTGCCATGTAAGACGTGCCATTGCTCTTCCTTCACCTTCCACCGTGATTGTGAGGCCTCTCCAGCCATGTGGACCTGTGAGTCCATTAAACTTCTTTCCTTTGTAAATTACCCAGTTTCTGGTACGTTTTTATTAGCAGCATGATAATGGACTAAAAAAATTATAAAACTAGAATTATTGAATATTAGCTTTTAAAAAGAAAATGATACATTGTGCTTTTTAGCAACATATCTTCAATGTTTTCTTTATCCATCTATTGTCCTGGGAAAGTTGGTTACATATGATGAGCTATAGACACATATATATCCTTGCTTATCTCTGAAATTCTACTAAGTTAAGAGTGAAGGGATTTTTTTAAAAGCAGCAGTCAGAAATCTATAAGAACTAAAATAGCTGAGAAAGAGACAAATATAGCAGACTTTCGGAAGATGAAAGCAAGTGGATGAGTTGTAACTGATTTAGCAAATACAAGAAAGCTGAATCCTAGGTGGCCGTGGGGAATTCCAAATAGCCACAGGGATTGACAGTGCTAGGTACCTCTGAGTAAAAGTGAGGGTGGAATGAAAGGCACAGGTTCACATCAAAGTCTGTTATACCCTCTTGATCTTTGTCCTCCATTACCTAACTACTTAACTGTCTCTTTCTTACTTGAAGTTGATGCTTAGAATAGGATAAATTAGAGAGTCTCTACACTAGGGGGCTGGAGGAATAGATGCAGTTGGGGAGTGAGCTAAAGTGAAAATGGAGAACTAAGTGTAGGTTTATAAAATGAATGTTGAAATTCCAAATTCCTGACTTCCTTTTCCTACTAGCACCCAAGCACTCAGCCTTAAACCCTCCAGATAACAACCAAGATTACCTTGCCATCCGAGGATATCCTGTAAACATAAACGTAAAAAAAAACAGACATAAAAAAGAGGTAACTTAAAAGAAACAGATTCTTAAGGAAGAGAACCTCTTTCCTCAACTTTTATTTTGAAAAGTGTCAATCCTAAAGAAAAGATGAATGAATAGTGCAGAGAACATTTTACCTACCATATTTGTGTGTTCTCTCTTTCTGAAGTGCTGAATCATGAAACATCACTCCTATATAATTCAGCATTTATCTCCTAATAAGGGATTTTTCTATATAATGTCATTTTCACATCTAATAAAATAATTCTATAATATCATTTCCCTTACATATTTAATTTTCCCACAAGTGATTTTTATTAATGCTTCATTTTTATTATATAATACAATTAGATTTTATGAATTGCATTTTGTTTCTCTGTCTCTTTAGACCCTTTAACATAAAGCAGTCCTTCTGCCTTTTGTTTTCATGACATTTATATTTTAAGGAGCCCAGTCAAGTTGTCTTGTAGATATAACATCCTACATTCTGGATTTGACCGACTGTTTTATCGTGATGTCATTTAACTTATTTCCATATTTCTCAACATAGATCTACTCAATAGATGATGCTATTTTTATTCTTATTATATCACATTAAAAGGACACATACGTTTCGATTGGCCCACCCTTAAGAATAATTAATGATGCTCAATTTGGTCACTTGGTTAAGGTTTCAGGCATGAGATCTAAGAGGGGAAACATAAGAAAAGAAGCTATTATTAGCAACATCAAAGAGTTAGGAGAAGACTTTGTAACTGTGAAATAAAGTGAGAATATTTTTATAAACATTAAGGATTCTTGAAAAAGATTAGATAATTACTCTTGAATGAAAGGCATAATAGTAGATAATAACTCTTGAATGTAAATGCATCATAGCAGCAGAAAGTGTGAAAAACAAAGTTAAGGTGATCACCCAGATAGCAGAAGGAGAAAACTGTGTAGGAAAACAAGAGAGAAAATATAAGAAAGTTAAATAAAGAGTCCATAAGATCTAACACATTACTAAAAGGGCTTCCAAACTCAGCAGAAAAAAAATGGAGGAGATAAAATTATTAACAAAATAATTCAAGAAAATTCCCCTGGGTTGAAAAATATATTTCTAGATGAAAAGGACCTAGAATAATACACATTGATTTTCCTCTATATTTGCTCCATTAACCTGCCCTCTCTTACATCATGTGATTTTATTTATTCTGCCAACATAACATATGTTAATGCTTAGCATGGCACGTACCACTTCATTCTTCTTATTTAGATTTTTCTTGGTTCTTTTTATTTATTTACAACTAATCATAATATTTAGTATAATTTTGCAACAGGTACCCTCCCCCAAAGCCTATGTATATTTTGATTAGGATTGCATGTATGTATATATAAATCCGAGTCTAAATTTTATCTTTAGAATATTGAGTTTTCTCATTCAGAGATATTTATTTTATTACATGCAAACAAGTCATCTTTTGTATTTTGTACTATTTTGAGTATTGATGCATACATGAATTCTCAAATTTCTGCCAAGTTAATTTATAGGCATTTTATAAATTTTTTTTGCTATGACAAGTGGTATGTTTTCCATTACATTTTCTGTATCGGTACCTTACCTCACACACAGATTTGTGATAAAAACAGAGAAGATCCACAAGGGTATAGCTGCAAATAACCCTGCTGTTTTGCTGCTCCTTGAGCAAACTAGCGTTAAAGTTGACCTGCCCAGGTACAGTGCAGATCGGGTCTAGATTAGTTTTGAGGTCCAAAGTGGCTCCACCCTGCTGTGCTTCTGGAGGAGTTTTCAGGCACAGATGATTTAGTAGCCTGGTTATGATAATGTCAAACATTTCACAATTGGCTTAGAGTTCAGATTGCAAAAGTAGCCACCGAGATAAGACGAGCTTCCCATTAAAGGACAATTGAAAGGTGCTCTGAGCTTTTCTACCAAGTAACTTTCATTTTTGCAGACTATTCTCTAGGTGGCCTGGCACCGACCTAGGTCTCTCACCTTTGCCTGCTTATAATTCTCAAGAATAACTGTAGAACGTGCTGGGAATGCAACAACCTGAAATGGGATTGGGAGAGGGGGTTGGCTGAAACAGCCTAGGCCCTGTTCCAGTTCCTTCTGGAAACAAGATGTCCTTCGAGGCTTCAGTCCAACATGTCACGTGATCCCAAGATATAAAACCCAGAATGGGCTGCTTTTGTGGGTCCCTCAGTAGGTGCAAGGAAGGCATGGGTAATTGTGACTCCATCCATCCTGGGGAGTTTTTCTGAGCCTTAGGGGATTAGCTAGCAGTTAATCCTAGGCTTCAGTTGTTCCTTGCTGCATATCTGTAAGTAACAAACCCACTTCATGTAACTTGTTGTAGGCATGGGTGTTCGGTCTCACCAGATTCAGACAAATTGGTAACTAGTGCACAGAGAACCTGCTTCACACACTTAGCTTAGTGTGGAAAATTATAGCTCTACAAACTCACATACTCTGTTTTTTATCCTTCTGTGCAACCCTTTGAAGCAAAGTGGTATAGTGTGTCCAAAGGAAATTACTACTTAGGCGAATATGCAAAATCGTTGAACTTTATTCTTTAATATTTATTAAAATGATTAAATTTAATGTCAGTAGGCTTTATTAAAAAACAAAAAAAATTGAAAAAGCTCTTAGAGGTAAATAATACCAAGTAACAATTTCTCACTAGTCCCAAACTGTAAATACTCCTAATTTTCTTTTTCCTTGAAAATTTCAAAAAAGGGAATATTGAGCTTATTTTCTTGCTCTTTTTACTTAAATTTGGGAACTAAAAGCCCCTAAATATTGGTTTTATCAGTTTCTCTCTTTGTTTAAATATCTCTGTGGCTAATGTACACGGAAGACCACTAGGATTCTGAAGTCGTAGATGTTCCAATACAAGGATCCTCAGTGTACAAAAGCCTTGAGTTTTATTGCATCAAGATTCTGTATAAATAATTCCCACTTTCTGGAAGATAGCCCTGGCAGGAAATCTATTTTGTGTGAATATCTAAATCATAATCTTCTTTCTAATCTCTTGTCCGAAATAGATCTATTTAAGCTTTCTATTTCTACCTGGATCAATTTGGTAAACGATATTTTCTTAGGAAAGTGTTATTTCCTTTCAGTTTTCATAACTGTTGCAACAGAGTTGCATATAGTACTCTTATTAGCAATTAGACATACAGCTTCTGTATATAAGGCTATGTATCTTTTCTTATTACTAAGAGCCAATATTTTGATGCCTTCTATTTTTGGTTAGACTTGTTAGAATCTAAACAGAGAAGGGCTCCCTTGACAGAGGAGAAATACTAGACATCTCGGAGGATCAGACCACTAGGTGTTAGAGAAAAATGAGGCAGTCTACACGCTTTTTAGGGGGTATAAGAATTCTCTACACTGCCGAATTGTTATTCATATGGCACAGCCCAAAAAGATGTTCACAGACATGTCCTCCTCCCATATTCCTGTATGAGGGAAATGAGGCAGTCAGAAGCAGGAATGAAACCTGCCAAATACTGAATGAAAACAAATAATGATGCAATGAGGAATCCACTGTATAGAAAGGCCAATATGAATAAGGTTGAACTAGAAAGACTAAATAGGTCTATAACTTTAAGCATGTGTCTAAAGGCCATAAGCATTGAAATCTGAAATGCTGAACCCCGCGCAGCCCCAGATGCTCCTGTGCCCCATCCCTGTGATTCCCTGATAGACAAGTACTAGGAGGAAGAAAAGCTAATCCCAAGGCACCTTCAGGCCAGGCAGGAAACTTTCTAAACCAGTGTCACTATCCCGACAATGCAGCACATCTAAATAAAGAGGAAAGAGGAGAGGGAGAAGAAAAAGAGAGAGAGTGCAAAATTATTAAAGACTGGGTATAAGAATGGAGAGCCACATGAAATACAGAAGAAATTTTAAAAGTGTAAAAAATACTATATGCAAGCTTCTTGGCAAATAGGCTATAAACTAAAGGAAATGAATAATTTCTTAGCTATATATATATGTCACATATATATACGTCACATATATATGTCACATATATACGTCACATATATATGTCACATATATATACATCAAATATATATATATATATACACACACACACATACACATATATTTCTAAATCTGACTCAAAATGAAGCAAGAGGCTGGGCATGGTGGCTCACACCTGTAATCTCAGCACTTTGAGAGGCCAAGGCTGGTGAATCACCTGAGGTCAGGAGTTCAAGACCAGCCTAGCCAACATGGTGAAACACTGTCTCTACTAAAAATACAAAAATTAGCCAGGTGTGGTTGTGTGGCCTGTAATCCCAGCTATGGGGAGGCTGAGGCAGGAGAATCACTTCAACCCAGGAAGCAGAGGTTGTAGTGAGCTGAGAGATTGCACCACTGCACTCCAGCCTGGGCGACAGAGCAAGACTATGTCTAAAAACAAAACAACAAAAAAAAGATGAAGCAAGAAAACAAAAAGATATTAATACCATAGAAGGTTTATGAGACATAGATATCTAACAAGGAAGCATCACAAATAAAGGGCTCCACAACTAAGCTATTGGTAATCAGATAATTCTAATAAAATAGACAATAGGAAAAGATGACGATCTTTATTAATTTATTTTATGAGGGCATCACATTTTTAATTAAAACTTGAGAAAGATGGTATAAAGTGTTTTTCAGAAAAATATTATTTACAAATACATATGCATACAATCTACTTATGATATTAGCAGAAAGAATTCAGCACAATTCAAAATTATAATAAGACACAAACCACAAAGAGTACCAACTTGAAAAATGATAGTGAATTTCAAAAAATAAAAAAAAATACATGTGAAAAAAATAAATATATCAGTAGAAGTTAAGGAATTTTGTAGACTTAGCATAAAATAAAATTTTTCATAAAAATGAAATTCTCAGGTGGGTTGATCATTGCTTCATATTTTGAAGCTATACTGTTAGGTGGATATGTTAATATTCATTTTTAATGAATACAATTATTTTCTGATTGCTCTGTGAACTAACATACAACATCTCTTTTGTCACATAAGATATTCGCTGAATTAAATCTTTATTTTGTCAGAGATCAATATTGCGACTTCAGATTGTTAGGTCTTATTTCTTACTTCATTCAATTGATTTTATTTCCTTATTCTTATTCTCCACTGGATAGATAGGATTTTCTTCCACCACTGTCATATAACACAATCTTTGTATCTGCTATGGACTGAATTTTATTCCCCCCACCCCCCAAAATGTATATGTGACGCTCTAACCCTGTATTTGGATAACAGGGTCTTCAGGACCATAATTGGACACTGTGACTGTATTTGGAGATAGGGTCTTTAGGGGATAATTAAGGCTAAATGAAGTCATAAGGGAGGGTCCCTAATTGATAGGATTGGTAGCTTATAAGGAGAGGAAGATATCTCTCTCTTGCTGTCTCTCTCTCTCTCCTCACTCCTGCCCCCCGCATCCCCCCACCGAGCCCCCCACCATACACACACACACACACACACACCACTGGGGAAAGGCCATGTGAGACACAGCAAGAAGGCAGCTATCTACAAACCAGAAAGAGAGCCCTCACCAGAGTCTGGCCATGCTGGCATCCTCATCTCAGACCTCCAGCCCCCAGAAGTGTGAGAAAATAAATTTCTGTTGCTCAAGCCACCCACTCTGTGGTATTTTGTTATATTGACTTAAGGTGACTAATACAATGTCTTTCTCCCACTCCTCCCACTTCCTATACTCTCCCACTTCCTATACTTCACTGAGGAAAGCGTTGGATTTCAGCTGAAATAAAATGGACAAAAGGACAGATTCAGGAAGCATTTCCCATGAATCTCTTACCTTCTGGCACTGTTGCCATTACTGAGCCCCCTGCCAGATTGCTTACTTTCTACTGTAGTGGTGCTGAAATGGTGTCTGGTATTTTTCTTCTTTTGTATGGCCTCAAACTGATATGTCTCCCCTGACATCAATGTTACTATGCCAGGCTGGCTTTGGAGTAGAATTGTGTCTGTGGCAAGCTAGAAGTCAGCACGTCATGGAGATTCTCTTTGCCCTAAGCTGGGAGCCAGCTTGAGAAATGATCTGAGAAAGACTTGAGGACAGAGGACTCATGCAGTCAACTAAGGTTCAATGAGGTAATGCCTCATTCTGTCCCAAGACCTGTGGGTTTCAGTGAACTCCTCAGTTCAATCTGGGTCCCTCAGGAAATGCCAGACAATACATGTGGGCCTCATTTTACCAACATAAAAGGAGAGGAGGACAAATCCATGGAGTGTTATGCTTACTCCCATCTGATACAGGAAGCATTGGGTAAAAGAAGCACATGAATGTGAAGGGGTGGAAAATGTATTTTCTTCAAAGGCCTTTCCACTTAACACAATGGCCATACCTAATCATTTTTGAATGTTTATTAAATGGTAATATTTGTTCTCAAAAACACTAATTAGAGAGCTAAACTACACACATGCAAAATGGCCTATGAGTCATTGATTGGTATTTCTACAGAAAACTTCAGTTTTTATCTGTTTACAAATCAACTAAAGCATGAGGTTACAACTACTTTTGACTTTAGCAAGTTTTTTGGGTCAAAAATAGTTTTTCAGGTAGTGAGTATTGGGCTGCCATCATACAACTTTAGCTGTCTATGACAAGGGGCAATCATATGCAAACAAGTGAGAAGAGAATACGAAAGATTGTAAAGCATTTTGTTTGTTTGTTTTCTTCTCCTGTTTGTTTTCTTCTCCTGTTTGTTTTCTTGATGAAAATTAAGAAATTATAAATCATCATTGTGATTTTTTGCAAATATGCTATTTGCAGTAGATCTGAAATTTAAAAAAAAAATTAGAAGTCTTCTATTTACTTTCAAGGTTAAGAGCAACATCATTCCACTGTGTAGTTTATATGTTCCAAATAAAGAAAGAATTCTTGAGAGATAAAGTGTTGCTGGTGGCTCATAGCTTATAAATGTTACAGATTTTGATGTCTGAGTCATTAAAACAAAGTTTACTTTACTCATTTTTTTTAAATTCAGTATTTACTTCATATTAGATAAGATTATCCAGTAGAGATTCAGCAAATGGTCGCAAATGATTCCTCAATTTCTCTTTATTAGACATCAGATGATAAGTACTGTGTACATACCCTGGGGCCACCTTTATGCCATCTAAACCCCAGCAAAGAAGGATGGAAAGAGTCAAAAGAGGAAGAGAGAGTGGCAATGGTACCAAGACTAGCTTTCATTCTTTTCATTCTTGCCAGGGATTACAATGTCACAAGCCTGGGGCAGGATCTTAATTGGAAGTATGAAGCTAAGGATTATAGAAAGTATGTGACATTTGTGCCTTGTACATTTCTATAAACATCTTTGGAGCCCCTTAGGGAAATGAGACTGGGAGGTTTTTCTTTATTTTTCTAGAATCTTTGGTTCTGGAGGGCTAAGAAAGATCAAGGCAAAGATCCTGGAGTCAGAGTTCAAGCTGCTTACCACTGGTTCTAGACTCAAGGCAATAGGGCATACTGACCCTTCCAATCATCGTCCATATTTCCCAGAACAGGTGAACTGAAGAATATTGGAGAGTGTGGCCTATCTTATAAGTTCCTCTCAAGAAATCAAGACTGGAATACAAGGTATTCACACCCTAGCAGGCCTGCTAAGTACTCAGGAATAGATGAGATGTGCAAGGCCCAGGAGTCTGGACTCTCACCGGTAAGAATAAGCTACTGCTCCTTCTAAAATTACTAAATGCAAAGAGATGATAGGGTAGGGTCCTCATAACAACTGATGGTGACAGTTGAATTAGTGAAAGGGCATTTCTAATGGCACATTTCTGAGAAAGAGGGCAGGAGTAGAGAATTATTGTTCAGTCAATTATCCGTAGCACCCTAGGCCATGCTGGGAAATACAGGAACTGCATTTATTATACAATTAATTAAAAACATCACTTTTTGCCTTTTTTAAATGATTATACATTCAGAAAAGAATAGAAGTGAACTGCCTTCCCCCTTCACTCACCAAGCATGGATGGGGAAAAATGAAGTCACTTCCATATATTCAATGAAATTAAAAAAAATAATAATCCCCATCACATATTGAATGTTGACCTTTCTTGGATAAAATTTGCTTCAATTAGACAATGAAATGAATTTTTTGTATGAATGAGCTGATACCCGACATTATTTAGTATTTGTCTGTGTGAACTCGAGCCCCATGCTAAAGTAACAATCAACTCTCTGACTGTCCTTCACTAAATAACACCTTCTTCTAAGCAATAAAATAAACTGATTATTTATTTTAAATATTTGTTAAGTTTAAATTCCCTTATATTCATGATCAATACTTTTTAAAAATTAGGAAGCTCTAGCTCCAATGCCAATGTTGTGACTTTATGGTGTTCTGTTTATATACCTTAAGCTGTCTGAACATTACATTCAGAATACATTTTAGTTGTATTTCAACAGGGTCTTGGACTTACCTTAAAACAAAGGTAGTTTGGGGCTCAATTTAAAAGTTATTACTTTTTACACTTATTTTCTTATAAGGCAACAAACATAAACTTACTTATATGATACTGTTAGAGCCAAAGCTTTGGATCTAGTAGTATTTTAAAACAAACTAAAAGATCAAAAAGAAGCTCATAAGAACTATGTAACTGAAGAGTTAAAAAACATTCTACCTAAATGTCTCAGCAATTTCTGAGTTTCTTCAAGCTAGTTTTCCTCAAAGAGTAAATCTGTTTCAAAGTTGTGAGGTTCTGGAGGAAATGATCATTCACTCCAATGGAAATTTACTACCTTCCTGAGAGTTCGGAATTTTTCTTAGAGAGAGAGAGAGAGAGAGAAAAGGCATCTTATTCAGCTAGAAGGAAGGTGATAGCTTCCTGGAATGATCGGAATATCAAAAACCAATGCCTAGATTCAAATCAAGGATCTTGGACTCGAGCCAAGACAAGGTAGGACTACTAAATAAATACATAAATAAATGGAAAGGATAAGAGCAAAGAAGACACTTAGAAGTCAATGTAGGGCACCTCATGTGTACATTGCAGCTACCAGAGGAGACTTCTCTTCCTGAAGGGGAGTGTACTGCTCCCTGGTTCTGCTGGTGAGAGAGTGCTGGTCAAAGAACAGGTTCTGTTCCAGTGGAAGAGAATCAAATGGACAAAGAAACTAGCACAGAATACCTAATATAAAAGGAAATTATTTCCCCCATCTGATGGTACAGCCAAGTCTGTTTCTCTCATGTCTACCAGTGGGCATCAGGCAATTCTGCTATCTTTGCCAACAAACATTTCTTTACATCCTGAATTTAAAAGCAAGAGTTTTAAGCCTCTTTCTTGCACCTTTATTTATAATCTCCATGAACAGTCTCACTTAAATGAATTGCACCCACATCTGAATCCTTTAGATAATCATATCATAAGACTGGCTTTCATCTGTCCAATTATGCCTTGTTATTTCTATTACCTGAAACTTCCGGCACAATACCTGAAGATCCACTTGTGAAAAGATCCATTTGCAAAAAGCCAAACCCTACACAAAGCTTCAGATCTAGTAGTGTTTTAAACAAACATAAAGGATCAAAAAGAAGTTCACGATATACCAACTATATAATTGAAGAGTTAGGAAAAAAACAGTTCTACCCAAATGTCTGACTTGTTGAGAGCCTAACCCTACACAAAACAGATCAGATGAAACCCAGAAGTGCCCTTCAAGGTGTTGCTAAATATAGTTACACTCTATAAGACTGTGCATTCCTGGTTCAAAATACAATTTTCTTCCCTGACTTATGTATGTTTCTCTTTGACTTACTCTTCTCTCAGCCAAGTATTTGGTATGCTGTGACATCTTTTTACTTCCCAAAGAATCAGCTTTAAAAGTGAAGTATTTATACAAAGTAGATGACAATAAGTTCGTAAGTTTATACTGTCAAACCTGTTTTTACCCTAACACCCCATCCCACTCCTGGTTTTATGCTTGATAAGTCTACTTGATAATTTACGATTAATAAAATTACTCATTGCCACTCTTATCAAAGCATGTGTCTTCCTGTAAAAAGACTTCAAAGAGAAGAAAAAGCTGCTAGTAAAAGCAGGAATAATAAGATTTGGGTATGGATCCATGAATATTAATATTAATATCAATATTCTAGATGCCTCCATTAATTGAATTAGAACAGGAAAACTCTCTTCTATATGAATGCTCACAATAAGCATCTATTTAATCCTACGTATATTTGAGACGTACATATATATGGACAGAGTGAGGGGCCATCATGGTGGAAGAGGTTGGACAGCACTGGGGAAGTTTTCATTATTTACAAATTTTCATTTGTAATACATTTTCATTATTAATACTTTTATTAATTTCTTATTGCCATTGTTGTTATTACTGCTCACCTGACTTTAATCTTTCAATTTGGTCTCACCAAAAGAGCAAGCAGCTGAACAGGCTTTCAACATTAACTGCCCTCAAGGTATCTCAACCTGTGAAACTAGCCCTGTTCCTCCAGGAGTCCAAGAAGAGAGATACGAGTGGGACGCTAACAGTACTCCAAGAAAGACTGAGCGGCTTCTACAGCAAAAAATGTATTTGTCTGGATTCTCAGAATGTAGCAAAGGAGATTGAAGGCAGTAGAGCAGCCCTGCATCTAACAGGAGCCCTAAGATGTAGAGTGGAAATCGTTGGTCTTAAGACAGTTCCTCAGATTACCCCACAACGAATATGATGTTGAGAGTGCAATCAAGAGTCTGTATATATTCCTGGGACCCACCCAGAACCATGAAATCAGAATCACTGGAAATATATGTTTCTTAACAAAGTACAATAAGAGAGTCTTATGATCCATCCAAACTGAAAAAGGAAACCAGGCAGATTTGGTTGACTCTTGTTTTCCTGTTTCTATTCCCCTGAACAGATGAAGATCAAGAGGCATTCCCCACAACCTCAACAGAAACTCTTATTATTAAAGAAGACCACTCTACGTGTGTGCATGCGCACACATACACATACATACCCCACTAAGAATTAGAATAACCTCCATTACCCCCATCAATTGCCTTCTCTCTACATGTAGACAACATGTGAGAAGCAAAAGAGAGAACTATGAGATCACAGTCCTTAGGACATGTCCAGTGCTTCTGCTAAGACATTAATTCTCTTCCTTTCAAATAAGGAAATGGAGGGGTCTTTTCCCTTCCCCAAACCAAAAATATCACTTGTCAAGACTACAAGTGCAAGACTACACGACTCAATTGCCAGTTGCTAAGAGGGCCTGGGACATCCTGCCAGTGTTGAGATCTATGAGGAAGAAATGGTGCTATAGGTTCAGCCAGATAGAGACCTCCCACAGGATGTGAGAGAACTGTGCAGCGTTCCATGCAAGTTTCAGCATGTTGACACTTGCTTCCTAAGACCATGAAGTGGCACTCAGTGTCAGGCAGAGGGATGGGAACTATGAGAAATCATGCAAGTGGCATCACTTCTCCACTCTTGCCAATCACAACCCTCAACACTAGAGGAGTTATACATTGATATAGGAAGATAATCTGGGTTCCAAGACAGAGCAAACCTCCTTGAGCCCTGCCTTCCTGCCCTTTCCCCTCCCAGTGATTGAAGGAGAGTGAAAGAGCATCCTGCCCACTCCAAGTATCTCAAGCCAAGGCCTACCTGGTACTAGTCGGAGAAAGGAAGATGACATTTAAGTAGGAGTGTGAAAGGTGTTTTAAACTGAATTTACATTAATTGAAACTGGCAGGAAAAGCCACAGAAGCTGCCAGTGGGTTGTTAAGGATAGAAAAAAGTATTCGTTAAAATAAGTTTTAAAAAAAAAGAGGAAAAATATAAAGAATACTTTTTCATATTAGTATCCTCGCTCAATATCCTGGTTACGCACATAATATAGTCAGACATGACTATTCCTACCACATGTGAGTAAGGTACCAGTTCCAGATTCTCCAGTTACATAGAAATATTTAGGTCTGTAGCCCCAGATACTCAGGAGGCTGAGGCTGGAGGATCACTTGAACCCAGGAGGTTGAGGCTACAGTGAGCTGTGATCTTGCCACTGCACTCCAGCATAGGTGACAGAGAAACACCCTGTCTTAAAAAGAAAAAGAAAAAAATATTTAGGTTACATACAAAGATGGTTCAAAATAAGACTTACCTACAAGAAAGTTTGGATAATGTATCTGCAGCACAAAAATCAAGAATTTTGGAGGGAGTTGGTTTACATGCAATTCTGAATTTTTGTTTTGAAACAGGGTCTTTCTGCTGCCCAGGCTAGAGTGCAGTGGCAAGATTATGGCTCACTGCAGCCTCAACTTCCCAGGCTCTAGAAATCATCTCACTTTAGCCTCCAGAGCAACTGGGATTACAGGTGTGTGCCACCACGACAAAATATGCTTTTCTTTTCTTTGTTTTGTTTTTTGTTTTGTTTCGAGACAGGGTCTCACTCTGTGGCCCAGACTGGAGTGCAATGGCACCATCGCGACACACTGCAACCTCTGCTTCCTAGGCTCAAGTGATTCTCCTGCCTCAGTCTCCTGAGTAGCTGAGATTACAGGCATAAGCCACCACATCTGACCAAGTTTTTCTTTTTTACATTTTTTGTAGAGATGGGGGTCTCACTATGTTGACCAGGCTGGACTCAAACTTCTGGGATTAAGTGATTCCCCCACCTAGACCTCCCAAAGTACTGGGACTATAGGCATGAGCCACATATCCAAATTTGTTAAATTGATAAATTCATCAGAATTTGTGAATTCTGATAAATTCACAAATTCTGATATACATTTATAAATTCTGATTAATTTTATTAGATTTAGCATATAATCTTACCATTAAGTATGTGGTTAAAAAAACTTAGCCTATGATCTTACCATTAAGTATGTGGTTTAAAAAACTATTATGGGCTAAAATCATGTTAAATGGAAAAATTTAGATATTTAGAGAGTTTATGTAACTCTAATCCTTACAAAAAGCAAATAATGTTGATGCAGCCGTTAAAAAGCAATGCAATCTTAGGCCAGGCCAATAAAAGTAGTTTGTAATCTCAACACAGGATTCATAGTCCCACTGCAGCCCAAACTAAGTGATCCCTCCCTGGGTAATCACATTTTAGGGCAATCACGAACAGGTTGATTCTATCAACAGTAGAGTGACCAGACTAGTGAAGATTCTGAAGGCAATGCCACATGGTGAGCAGATGAGGAAAACTCATGGGTTTAACTTAGGATCATAGCAGGACAATCATAACAGCTCTTTCATTGATTTGAAGGGTTGTCATATAGTAGAAAGGAAGTGCCTGTCTTTTAATGCTCCAAAAAGCAAGAACACAAAAAAAAAGAAGTTAGCAAGGATGCCTGTAGGGTTGAACAAGCCTTCTTCCCCACAGTGGTGGTGGCAGTGGGCGTGTGCTAAGTTTCTCACGGCTGGGGTTTCCCAGCAAAGGCTCGCTGACCATCTGTCAGAGATGCAGCAGAAAGACTTCCTGCACCAGGTGGGAGAATCCAGTAAATGATCCTCAGGTTTCCTGCCAGCTCTAAAAGCCTGTGTTTCTAATTGGACCACATACACATGGCCTCCCTTCACCTTTCTCTCCCACAAATATGAAAAAATTCTTTTAGAACAATGTAAAGGTAGAACTTTGTTTCTATGTTAACACGAAAGGGAAAACGAAAACAGAGCATGATTCTCAAGGTGATCCAATCTATGATGGCATTATTCATGCGGTTGTGCTCCTTCACAGATTTTATTTTCCCCTTTTTCTTTCCTTTTCTTTATTCTTTGCTTGCCTTTTTTTTTATGGAGGAGGAGGAGGAGGAGGAAAAGAAGACTGATCTGGAAATTGCAAGCTCCTATAATTACATGCATAGAAATCATATTTTGGTACACCACAAAATAGTGTCATGACTTTCTTTGTACATAAGTATTTCCATCAAAGTTAGTACGATAGATAGCATGTTTTGATTATTAGTGATTTTATATTTATTTGTATTCATGTGCCTCCATTGCTAAGGACATGTCTAGACCACTTTCAAAGTCTAGAACCTGGAATTCCTCAGTGGAACCTGTTTGGTTAAATGAATTGCAAATCAGCTTTATAAAACATGTTTTTTTTCTTATTAGTATGTAAAAGTCTACAGATGCCTTAAAACATTTCATTCATGCCTAAATTGGCAGGAATTTTTTTTCTTCCTTTTGGCTAATATCCTTCTCCCTGGGGTTCATGCAGAACTAATGCCAAACTTACTCAGTGTGGTTAGCTTATGTTTGTGCAACAAGCTTATCATCCACGATGAACACATGGCTTTTAGGCACAGAAATTAATCAGTGCTGGAGAGACACAGTGCTGGCATGGATTCCAGGCTGTCTGCTTGCATAAGCCTGCACTTGGGATCTATTATACAAAGCAGGATCCAGGATTACAGAGCACAGAATCCCAATCATAGATCTTTGCCAGCCTCAAACTTTGCAGAAAATGTCTAACTGTTTTTGGGGAAAAGAGTGAGAAATATGGGTGGACAGTTAAAACTGGGTTAGTAATATGCCTTTTATAGAGGGCTCATGTGAGATTCAAATGGAATATTACATGCAAAACACTTTAATAATGTATGCCTTTCTTCATTTAAAAAAAGGACTTGAAGTAGTTTACAGGGACACATAAATATGGCAAGGTACCATAAATTTGAAATAGATAAAGAAGAAAAAAGCACAGAGCCATTTAAGGTAGCCAAGAATGAGGCTAATGTAAGTCTTGCGTCCTTGCTCTTGCTTTTTGGTAAAATCAGATTTGATCATTTTATCAGTCAATATATGAAGATTTCAAATCAGTTCCATAGTGCCAATGTCCATATGATTAAATTGCTCAAGAGAAGGACAGGTAATCCCTAGATTATGGTAGTAGGAAGTTTATTTTGTGAGTCTTCCAAAATAGAACACTGTCTATTACAGTGAACAACATATCCTTCTCAACAACTTAGTAACATTTTCAGAGCCCAACTATGCCATATTGTGATACATTCAAAGCCATCCTGGAAGATTCAATAATCCACACAAGGTTCACAGCTCTCTGCTGATTTGTCTTCACCCAGAATGGCAAGTACAAGGAATAATGAACTGGTTGCTGTTAAAGCATTTTATAAATTGCAGAGCAGTATGTAAATGCAAGGTATAATAATTTTCATTATCCTCTTGACTTTGAAAGCCAGGTGGTGAACTTGACACTTAAGGTAATCCCCAACAGGAAACCTAAAATACTAACAACAAAGAAGACGACTATAAGAAATCTTATCTTCCTTTTGTTTCTGTTTTGCTGGTTAACCCTTTTCCTTTCAAATACGTATGACAGTTGCACATTAGTATCTAAACTGGGAGATCAATCAGTGATTGCTCAATTTGTGCAAAAGTAATTGCAGATTTTGCTATCTTTTTCTTTTTTTTTTTTTCTGAGACAGAGTTTTTCTCTTATTGCCCAGACTGGAGTGCAATGGCGTGATCTCGGCTCACCACAACCTCCACCTCCCAGGTTCAAGCAATTCTCCTGCCTCAGCCTCCCGAGTAGCTGGGATTACAGGCATGAGCCACCACACCTGGCTAATTTTTTATTTTTAGTAGAGATAGGGTTAATTCCATGTTGTCAGGATGGTCTTGAACTCCTGACCTAAGGTGATCCACCCGCCTCGGCCTCCCGAAGTGCTGGGATTACAGGCATGAGCCACCACTCCCGGCTGGATTTTGCCATTACTTTTAATGGCAAAACCACGATTATTTTTGCACCAACCAAATACAAACATCCTCTAAGGTAATGACTCTCTGAACTTACTGGATTTCCTGCCTATCGTAGACAGGCAGATTCTCATAGTAGGGAGAGATGATTTACTCATGCAACAAAAACACAACATGAAAAATCTAAAATATCAAATAATTTAAAATGTTATTTGCGTATTTGAATGTGGGTATATGTAATATTTTAGAAAGCACCAGTAATTCAAACCAAAGACAGATACTGCGTAATGACATAAAAACTGACCTCTGCTATCAAAGTCTTTTGTTACAACTTCCTACTGAAAATGGTCTTTGTTACATTGAGGTTAACCCAAAATACATCTATCTAGCTCCAGTATCTTCCCTCTCTAAAGATATTATCTATTTTGCTCTCCCATTTATGAGGGGCAGAACAGAAGAGTTTTGTTTTGACACTTTTAATTTATTAATAGTTTAGTTTTAAATTTAAAGTAACCGCCTTAAAAAATAAATAAAATGACTTTCTTGATTCCTGAATAGACAGAGAAACAAGAAATGTTCCTTAATTATTGATTAAATATTCTTCAGTCTCTACTATGAACCACAATTTCTTGTCATCACAGAAAACAATAATATTAAAAATAATGAAAACAATTTTGGACAGTTTACTCAGCCAGGCACCATGCTAAGTTCTTTATATGCATTACCTCATACTATCATCATGGCAGCCCTATGAAACTACCTGGGATCATTTCCATTTCACATATAAAAAATTAATTCCCAGAGACACTAGATAACTTTCCCAAGGCTACAAAGCTAGTTAGCTGCAAAGTTAGCAGTGCAGGTATATTGTGATTCGGGAGTCCAAGTTTTTAACTACAACAATATAGAGGTTTATCGCTTCCTGGTATAAATCCAGGAACAAATAGAGAGGCACAATGCATAAGTGGTAGGACATGAAGAAACAGAGGGGTAAAAGTATTTTGAGGCAGGACAGCAATTCCAGTATTCTTGGATTATAAAAGGACTTCGTGAAGGAAATTTCAGCCAAGTCCCAAAGAATATACAAGACTTACTCTTCTGAAACAGCAGTGAGGAAAAAGGAAAGGGTATCCCAGATAGAGCAAACAGCATATTTCTACCATGCCTATAGACTAGATCTAAATTCAGCATAAAATACAGTACAGACAGTTGTAATGTGAAAAAGAGAAGCTAAACATTTCACTGTCTGTAAAGAAATTTAATGCATCATCAACATAATCATTGAAAACAAAACATAAGTCCATTAGTGAGAAAAATAAGAGGACATTTGATTATACTGAGATCTGGAGGCATAAATCATATTTAATTATTGTTCTCTTCTAGGATATATATTACACATTGCTCTATTCTCCAGAGAGCTTAAAGGGCCTTCAAGGACTTTCTCACCTCCACCAGCTTATTCCCCAGTTTTATTTAGTAGTCTTATCCACCGACACTTGAAATATTGTTCTAATTAAAGCATCGGCTCTTTAGGGGTGCTGTGAAATTTCTCCTGGAAACACGCCCTCTTGTCTTTCTCATCATGAAACCAGGGAAAAGCTTGAGGGACTCATCAAGTTTTGGGTCTCTTTAAAGCCTCTAGCAATTCATACCATAATCTTTCCTATGAATGATTGTCAGATATGGGATTATAAATCACCATGCTAGACCTAAAGGTTAGCTTTTTCAACATTTTTTATGCTTTTCAAAATTTCCATAAGAAAATAAATGCTGAAGGATCAGCAAGCTAAACAGCTTGGACACCCACTGCTGCCACACAGGCGTGTGAAATGCCTCCATCTGACTCAGAATTAGAGATGTAAAATTGTCATCCAGCTCTGGAGTTGGAACTTGGCATTAAAAGTATTTATAACGTGTGTGAGTAGAAACTGTGGGCTTGGAAAATCACTGCTGGAAAACTGGAATTCTTAAAAGAAATTCTAACAAGCTAAAAGGGTTCTGGGCAGAATATGTAAATATGGAGGAAATAGTCCATCTGCTGGGATATCTCCCAATTACCTAAATATAGTAATAGCTATATTAGTCAAGAATAAATAATACCTTGTATGCTTATTTACACAGAAAAAGAATTCTATGTTTTATCTCGTGCTATTTTACACTGTTGAAATGCAATTCTTACTTTTCCTCTTATCAGTTGCCACCCTTTTATACTGACATATACCACAAATTTATTCATTTAAGAAATATTTGTGACTACCATGAAGCAGGCAAGCTGCTTAAAAGGGTGAGTACAATTTTGAAAATTGTGAAGACCCTAGAGTGGGACATATATTGGTATATTCAAGAACACTGAGAAGAATCCCATGTCATTGTTTCTTCTTTAGTATTGGAAAGATTATCATGAAATAAGGCCAATGAAGAGCAGAGCTAGATCTTAACAGCTGAATTTCTGTGTGGCTATCCTTACCTTTCAGGCATGTAACCCATGAGACAAAATATAACCTGTTAATTAAGATAAAAATGTTTAAAGATTTTTTAAGCTAAAAGGGAGAAGTTCTATCAAAATCCTGGTTGTTTTACATATACTTTTCCAATCAATTACATTTCAGATTTTGATTTACATTTAGAATTAATGTAATTTTGAAAATAAATAGTCATCTTTGCAAGTATAAGAGAGATGGCTATTCCTGTCATGGTGAGTTAGATCAAATGTCACTAGGATTTTCAATTCAATATTTGAAGAACAATATACAGTGGCTAATTTTTTTTTCCTTGGCAGTCAAACTTTTATTTGGCCAAATAAGGTAATTTAAAATAAAACAGCCAATTACCACTTCTATCATTTCATAAAATGAAGGATAATTTTACAACAAGATTGGGAATGGTATTTGTATTAGTCAATTCTCATGCTGCTATAAAGAACTGCCTGAGACTAGGTAAATTATAAAGGAAAGAGGTTTAATTGACTCACAGATCTGCAGGGCTGGGGAGGCCTCAGGAAACTTACAATCATGGCAGAGGGGGAAAGCAAACATGTCCTTCTTCATATGGCAGCAGGAAGGCGAAGAATGAGAGCAGAGCAAAAGGGGAAGCCCCTTATAAACCATCAGATCTTGTGAAAACTTACTCTCAAGAGACTAGTTGGGGAAGCCACCCCCATGATTCAATTACTTCCCACTGGGTCCCTTTCACCACATGTGGGAATTATGGGAACTAAAATTCAAGATGAGATTTGGGTGGGGACACATCCAAACCATATCAGTATTATTTCAGAATTTTTAAAGTATTGAACTTAAATTTATAAGTTTAAAATTATAAACTTAGTTTTATAAAAAATGAATTAAATATCCTTATTGTTTCAATTTCCCTTGAAAGCCTTGATATCTTCTTCACTGACCAACAGACCAGTATTTAGTAGTCATTAACATATATGACAAACTATAAGAATTCTGACATGGAATTGATGAGTTACATATCCTAAATTCTGACAGGTAACTCTCAGTACCAAGAGGTCACATAAAATCCTAATAATGAGTCAAGGGGTCAGTTCCTGAAGTGAACCTGTCCTCACATGCTCTGAGAACTGAGAGAGGCTTGCTTCACTGGCATAGTGGTAGGGCTGTAAGGAGCCTGCAGGAGGATACAGATTACGAAGTTAGCCTGGAAAAATACCACCTACAATGAGTATACTTTAAGAACACTGGAACCAAAACTAGGTGCTTGCTGTGAAATGCATGGAATGTAGCAGGTGGCAGGAATCCTAACAGTGGCTGAGACTAGTGCAGGGCAGTGGTTCATAAGTGGTCCAGAGCAAAGGGGCCTAATGGATTTACGCAAATGACTCTGCATGTCTGTGGTTTTCTCTATTTTTGAGTTTAATCGCTGCTACCACACATATCATGACTCCAACACTGTAATTAACTATTATGCTGCCTGCATTCTTGAAGGGAAGTATTCATCCTAGATGAGTATATCTTCCAGGTCAAGGAAGAAGCTGACAAAAGTTAGGACTCATAACTTTTATGAGGTTACACTCAATGAGAATATATGCTGCATTTCTATAATTTCTCAAATTTCTTATACTCAAATCTCCCTGTGTCTGCACAGGAATTAAAGCTTTGAACATCAATGTAGTCAGTATGTATTCAGTGGCTCTTTTCTCTGAAGACCAAAGAATGTCCTTTGTCAATTTTCTTTCTTTTTTCCCTTGAAGTTCTGTTGTTTGGATATCTTACCTAGATTCTATAAATGTCTTATTTTTGCCCTTATTTTTCTTTACTTTGTCTTTTTGTTGCCTTCTGTTGAAGAGTTTTACATCTAAAATATATAAATATTCCATTGAATTATAAAAATCTGCCATAAGATTTTTGTCTAAAATCTTAAAAAAATACTTTTGTGGGCTATTATGGTTCCCACTAGCCATACGTGGCTACTGAGCATTGAAATGTGATTAGGCCAAATTCAGGTATACTGTTAAGTATAAGTACAGTACACAACAATTTTGAAGATTTAATATAAAGATTTATTTCAATATTCTTTTCTTTTCATTGTGTTTTTGTTTCATGAATCTAATGATTTTTGTTTTTATTGTGTCTCTTTGAATGTCTATGGTAGTTTTGTACCGTCAACTAACCTAAGTTGGAATTATGTTACCTGGAATTTGCATCCCTCTATTGTTCTAGGCCAGAGTGGGTCAGCGTACAGCATCAAGTGCAACTGTAGATCATATATGTTGCTACTTATCTGCTGTCATGATACTATTATATAATATTTATTTAAAAGGGTCAATATGGCTGAGTACAGTGGATTACACCTGTAATTCCAGCAATTTGGGAGGTCAAGGCTGGCAGATCACTTGAAGTCAGGAGTTCGAAACCAGCCTGGGAAACATGGCGAAACCACATCTCTACTAAAAATACAAAAATTAGCCAGCTAAAATTACAGGCACATGCCTGTAATCCCAGCTACTCGGGAGGCTGAGGCATTGCTTGAACTCTGGAGGGGGAGAGTGCAGTGAGCCAAGATCACACCACTGCACTCCAGCCTGGGCAACAGAGTGAGAATTTGTCTCAAAATAATAATAATAGTAATAAATAAAATAAAGATAAATAAAAAGATCAATATAAAGGAGGGTGAGGGAGAAGTACCCAGGATGACCACAGACACTAAAAGTAGGAGGACGACAGAATAAGGACCACACAAAAAAGGCTTTATGAGATGAAGGGATAAAGCCTAAGAGGAAATTGGTACCATGTGAAATAAAACATCCTGAATAGTGAAAATTGCATAATATACATATTTGGGATTTAAAAAAAATGACTTCTGAATTTAACCTAACTTGGGGGAAATACAGATTTCATAGTCAAATTAGGGGTTAAAAAATGTTACTTGGATTGGATTTTTAAAACAATACTTTTCTTCATTTGGAAATTTTCTTAAATCCTACCATATTTCTGAAGTTAGCATGCTTTTCAGCTTTGTAAGATGATCATTACACGCCTTCCTTTTTCTAACCAAATTTCTTCAAATATCTTACTATGCTGCACTCATAGCATTCACCTGATAACCCAACTTTCAGCTGACAATTCTGTCCTACTTTTCATTAAGTAATTAAAATTTAGTAGAAAAAAATGGCTCTCATCTTCCAGCCACTCAAGATAGAGATACAAATGTATCTTTGCCCATCTTCTGTGTATGCCAGATAAACTCTCAAGCCTTTCTGGAGAATTCATGAAGAAACAAAATTGCTTCCTTTTGACCCTCAAGATACCCTACCACAGCTGGCTTTTTTCCTAGCTACAAATTTATAACAACAAAATTCACTGTTCCAAACTTTCTCTCCCCTCTTTCCACTTTCTCTTAGTAGTCTGTTTTTGTCTTTGTTTATTGACAGCAGCTAAATCTTCTTCATAAATGTAGATAAATTATTACCATGGTACAACTAACTCAGTATTTCTGAATTGCCTTTTGATAATTCATTTCTAGAGTTGTCACTGAATCATTATTGGACTGAGTTCTACAATTGTAGCCAATAAAATTGTGTACTCTAAAGTCTAAATTGTACACTTTGAGAGAATCAATTTATCTTAGTTCCTCTGGTAAGTCTCATTTATAGTAGGAATTCAATACTTCAACTCCAACATGCTAAATAGATACTTTCAGTTAATGTTTGTTTCTGGTTATAATGATGATTTGTGCATAGCTAATTTTTGTTCTTACATATTGCAAAAGTGAAGTAATCTGTCCTTTGATTTTTTAGTTTGATTATCTAGAGATTTCTGCAGAAAACAGGGGTTTGGTCTCTGTCAGGTGACAGACATTAGGAATTTGAGTTTGTAAAAATGTAGTCTCTGTGTTAGCTTGATGTTTCTGACACTTTTGAAATTTGGGAGTGAGAAGTCATTAGTATTTTGTCCTTCCATTCATAAACAGACTCTGTGTTTGTTTTTGCTGTGTTTGCACCAATGTGGATTCCTCTAATTTTAAAGATCAGAGACCCCTTTTTTCCCTTCTCAAACTCAAGATTTTTTTAAAAAAAAAGTTTTTTCATTATGGCCATAATAGTTTTTAATATGTACAAAAATAAAATTTCAAGATCAAAGATGATATTCTTTTTCCATGACTTTTTTTAAGGAACTTTTTTTATGGTTATAAATCAAAAGTGTTTCATCTAAGTGGAGCCTTAGAGTAGAAATGAAAAATAATTCCCAGAATGAAAAGAAATTACCTGTCCTTGATTGGAACACAGAAGTCTAAAAAACAGAATAATTCTATATTAAAGTTTCTTGAGACATTTTATTAAAGCTGTATGAAGAAAACAGAAATTTATATCATCAAATTAAAATTTTTTAAAATTAGGGATTTTAACAGACATAATTTTTTGAAAATCAACAGCTTTACTGAGGTATAATAGACATATAATAAGCTACACGTATTTAAGGTGTATAATTTGATGTTTTGGTATAGGTATACATCCGTGAAACCATCACCACAATTAAGATACTGAATCTATCCATCATCTGCACAAGTTTCCTTGTACCACTTGGTAATTACACCATCCCTCCAAAGCAGATAACCCTTGATCTGTCTTCTGCCATTGTACATTAAGTGGCATTTTCTAAACTTTATATAAATAAAAACCTACAGTATGTATTGATCTTTGTATAGCTTCTTGCACTTTACATAATCACCTTACGTTTTTATTATGTTATAATGTATATCAATAGTTCATTTTTATTTGAGTACTATTGCACCGTATGGACTAGGACTGTCTGTTTATCCATTCACATGTTGATGGGCATTTGCATTATTTCTAGTATTGGCTGATACAAGTAAAGCCACTAGGAACATTCATGTGCACATCTTTTTCTCTTGGTAAATACATAGGAAGGGAAACGTTGGATCATAAGGTAGGTGTATGTTTAACTTTTTTAGAAACTGACAAATCATTTTGCAAAATGGTTGTATCATTTTATATGCCCACAAGCAGTCTGTGGGAGTTCCAAGTTCACTACTTCCTTGCCAACACTGCGTATGGTCAGTTTTTAATTTCAGACATTTTTAGTTATAAGATATCCACTTAGTTTTTAAAAATGTACCTTCTAGTTTCTTGCTGAGACTTTCTCTTTTTCCTTCATCTGTCTCAAATATGTTCATAATTGCTTGTTGAAATATTATTGTGACAGCGCTTTAAAATCCCCATTAGACAAATCTAACATCTGTCATTTCAGTGTCGGTACCTGTTGATTATCTTTTCTCATTAGAGATTGTCCCGATTCTTGGAATAATAAACAATTTCAATTAATACCATCATTTTGGGTAGGATGTTGTAAGACTCTGGTTTTATTAAATGTTGTGTTTTAGGATGGCTCCTGTAACATTGCTTCCACAGTTGAAAGAAGGGGTCACAACCTCATTACTTCCAGGTAGAAATGGAAGTCGAGTTCTCTCCCCAGTAACAAGAAGCCTCTCCTCTTTAGGTGCCAATGGAGGCTGGCATATAAGAGGGAGAGGCTCCTTGTTACTGCTGGGTGGTTGTAGGAGTTCAGGCTCCACTCTAGACTTCCACTGACACCAATCTGCCTAGGAAGGTATACCTTATTACTATTCCCACCTGGCCTCCTCCTAAACTATGGGGATGTCCTTATTACTGCTGAGAAGTACTGAAAGTCTTGATGCTCTACTAGGCCTCCTCTGATAACCCTCCTACAGGGAAGAGGAAAAACTCCTCATTACTCACAGATGGGGTGAGGGTCCAGCCTCCTCGTATGGTCTCTGCTGACCCCTCTTGGGGAATGTGGCTTGTTACTGCTGAGTGGGGCATAAGTATTCACTATCCACTAGGTCTCCTCTGACACCCACTGATAAGGAGAATGAAGTGCCTTTTACTGCTGGGTGCAGGTGGAAAGTTCAGGCTCCTCACCACATGGTCTTTACAAACACAGTGGAGAGGCAGAGAAATGGCATTTTTTACTACCAGTCAGGGTTACTGGAGGTAAAAAGAAAACCTAAGAAATTCCACAGGTTCCAACGTCTTTATCTGGGTTGCCTATTTATCTCCAACTTTCAGAATCATTATGCTTGTTTTACACAAGTGTGTCTATGGTTTTAGCTACACATAATGCAAGGAATAGGGAAAATTATGCCTACTCCATCTTCCTGAAAGTGGAAGTCTATTTTTGAGTCTTGAGGACTTTTTCTATATCTTGAATAAAAGTCCATTATCAATTGTATGATTGCAAATATTTTCTTCCAGTTTGTGAATGTACTTCTTATTCTCCTAACAGTGTCCTTTGAAGGGTAGCAGTGTTTACATTGTATGAAGTTCACTAAATTTGTTCTTTTACGTGGTGGGCTTTGGAAGTTATGTCTAACAAAGTGTTTTCTAATTCAAATAAAGTTTTTTTTCCTGTTCTTTGTTTATATGTTTTATTGTTTTAGATTTTACATGTAGGTCCATGATCCCATTTGAGTTGATTTTTGTATATAGTAAGTGGTATAAATAAGAGTTAATTTTTTACGAGTATCCAATTATTCTAGCAACATTTGTTGAAAAGAATATTCTTTTTTACTGAGTTATCTTGACATCTTTGTGCTTCCATATATTTCTTGGCTCTCTATTTTGTTCCATTTTTCTATTTGCACCTATAACACATGGTCTTGTTGACTAAAGCTTAAGTCTTTAAATCACATAATGTTAGTCCTCCATTTGGTTCTAATTTTTCAGTTTTTAAAAATATTCTAGGTCTTTTACACATTTCCATGTAATTTTAGAATGTTTGTTAATGTCTACCAAAGAAAAAAAACCTGCTAATTTGTTGGTTGGTATTGTACTGAGTCTATAGATCAATGTGGAGATAATTTATATGTTAATAATAATTGAATCCTCTGACTCATGAACACAGTATATCTCTCCATTTTGTAAGATCTTCCCTAATATCTCTCAGCAGTGTGTTGTAGTGTTCTGTATACAGGTCTTTCATATCTTTTGTTTGATTAGCTCTTTTGTCATATATTTGCTGTTATTTTGAAAGATATTTTATATTCAATTTCTAATTTTTTTGACATTATGTATAAATGCTATTGATTTCATTGTATTAAATTTATATCCTGTATGCTTGCTAACTTGCTTATTAGTTGTAGTAGATTTCTTTTGTATATTCCATGAGACTTCTCTGTAAACAATCATGTAAAAAGAGCCACAATGGCCAACTAGGCATAGCCAAGAAGAGCATCTCCCACTGAGAGACCACAGCATCAAGAAGACTGGCACTCCAAGCAGATCTTCAGAAGGAAGAGTGGACAGAGGGAGGGATAAAGGGGGAGGAAGCTGAGAACCCTGCACCAGGACTCATTCCTGGAATCCAGCAGCTCCTGAAGAAGTGATGAGTTAAATAGGCAAGGAGTGATCAAGTCTCACTATGGACCTCCAGAATCCTAGCTGCAGGAGACCCAGTAACCCCAATGGATGTATGAGCTGACAAGAAGAGCTGCCTAGAGAGGTGGAAGGAACAGGACTCCAGCCTGTGTGGAGCACAGAGACTTTGGTGCAGGAACAACTGCAGTGGAGCACAGCCAGGGACACCGATCCCACAAGGCTTGCCACATTTCTCCAAGTGGTTTTAGCTTTTGTTGACTGTCAGACCCGGACAAAGCCAAGCTGTCTTGCCTGTATTCTAGGGCCAGTCTGATTTGAGCTCCCCCATCTGCTAGCCTCTCCCAGAGTCCCTGCGTGGCCACACTTGCTTGCAGCACAGCTTCTGATGCCCAACTGGAGCATTTCCTTGCAGCCACCGCCATAGCTCTTTTGCCAGTATACCCCACCTAACTGTTGGAGAGCTTCAAAAGATGGGCCCCCACTGATGCACACCCACCCACAGCCTCCCACCACCACTTTGCTGGTGCCCACTTGCCAACAGCCTCCCCATACCGCTTTGCTTGTGTGCATAGACCTCACTGCCCTGCGATCACCAGTACACAAGTATGACACCGTCATGCCACCACCCCACTGCCACCAGCACATGCACATGTGTGGATGTCACCACCTCACCCTCATTGGTGTGTGTGCACCCCACTGCCCTGCCACCACCAGCATGAGTGCAGACCCACCATGTTGCCATCCTGCCACCAAGCACGCACATAAAGGCAGGCCCCATTGCCACTGCCCTGACCAAAGTGCTTTTGCTGGCACTCACCACTGGAGTGTTATTGCCAGGAGACCGGGAACACCTCTACCTCTCTAGCACAGCAGGTGCTTAATCTTAAAGTGCCAGAGAACAAAGCCATGGGTATTGTTCCAGCCGTCCAGTGTTACAACCTGCAGCTCAGGAGTGCTAAGCTGAGTCTTAGCCCCATGAAATTATTCATTAATAAAGCCAGGTGACAGAACCCAAATTACACCACAGTCAAACCCTCAAGAGGATCAAATAATATAAACGCAAAAGGCCCCATCCAAAGGACAGCAATGTCAAACATTAAAGGAACATTAGCCCACAAAGATGAGAAAGAAGCAGTGCAAGAACTCTGGCAACTCAAAAAACCAGAGTGTCTCCTTACCTCCAAATGACCACACAATCTCACCTGCAACGGTTGTTAACCAGATTTAAATGACTGAAATGACAGACAAAGAATTCAGAATCTGAATAGCAATGAAGATCATTGAGATTTGGCGGAAAGTTGAAACCCAATCCAAGGAAGCTAAGGAATCCAATTAAACAATACAAGAGCTGAAAGGCAAAATAGCCACTTAAAGAAAAAAAAAACCAACCTATCTAATAGAGCTGAAAAACTCACTGAACAAGAATTTCATAATACAATTGGAAGTACTAACAGCAGAATAGACCGAACTGAGGTAAGAACCTCAGAGCTCAAAGACTAGTTCTTTGAATCAACTCAGACAAAAATAAAGAAAAAAAGATGACCAAAACCCCCAAGAAATATAGGATTATGTAAAGAGATCAAACCTATGACTCCTTGGTGTCTGTGAAAGAGAAGGAGAGAGAACAAGTGACATAGAAAACAGATTTGAAGATACTGTCCATGAAAATTATCCCAACATCAATAGAGAGGTCAACATTCAAATTCAGGAAATTCGGAGAACCCCTATGAAATACTATACAAGATGGCCATCCCCAAGACAACATATTTATCAGATTCTCCAAGGTCAATGTGAAAGAAAAAAAATATTGAAAGTGGCTAAAGAGAGAGGGCAGGTCACCTACAAAGGGACTCCATCAGGCTAACAGCAGACCTTTCAGCAGAAACCCTACAAGTCAGAAGATATTGGCAGTGTATATTCAGCATTCTTAAAGAAAAAAAAATCCCAACCAAGAATTTCATATCCAGCCAAATTATGCTTCATAAGTAAAGGAGAAATAAAATTCTTTTCAGACAAGCAGATGCTAAAGGAATTTGTTACCACAAGACCTGCCTTACAGAGGTTCTTAAGGGAGTGTTAAACATGGAAATGAAAGACCATTAGCAGCCACCACAAAAATACACTTAAACACATAGGCCATTGACACTATAAAGCAATTACACAATCAAGTCTTCATAACAACCAGCTAACAACACAATAACAAGATAAAATCTACACATATCAATATTAACCTTGAACATAAATGAGCTAAGTGCCTCCACTTAAAAGGCACAGAGTGGCAACTTGGTAAAGAAGCAAGAGCCAACTCTCTGCTGTCTTGAAGAGACCTGTCTCACATGCAATGACACTCATAGGTTCAAAGTAAAGGAAGGGAGAAATACCTACCAAGAAAATGGAAAACAAAAAAGAGTAGGGTTTGCTAGTCTAATTTCAGTCAAAACAGACTTTAAACTGACAACAATCAAAAAAGCAAAATGAGGGCATGATAAAGAGTTCAATTCGAGGGGGAGGAGCCAAGATGGCCGAATAGGAACAGCTCCGGTCTACAGCTCCCAGCGTGAGCGACGCAGAAGACGGGTGATTTCTGCATTTCCATCTGAGGTACCGGGTTCATCTCACTAGGGAGTGCCAGACAGTGGGCGCAGGTCAGTGGGTGCGCGAACCGTGCGCAAGCCGAAGCAGGGCGAGGCATTGCCTCACCTGGGAAGCGCAAGGGGTCAGGGAGTTCCCTTTCCGAGTCAAAGAAAGGGGTGACGGACGCACCTGGAAAATCGGGTCACTCCCACCCGAATATTGCGCTTTTCAGACCGGCTTAAAAAACGGCGCAACACGAGACTATATCCCACACCTGACTCGGAGGGTCCTACGCCCATGGAATCTCGCTGATTGCTAGCACAGCAGTCTGAGATCAAACTGCAAGGCGGCAGCGAGGCTGGGGGAGGGGCGCCCGCCATTGCCCAGGCTTGCTTAGGTAAACAAAGCAGCCAGGAAGCTCGAAATGGGTGGAGCTCACCACAGCTCAAGGAGGCTTGCCTGCCTCTGTAGGCTCCACCTCTGGGGGCAGGGCACAGACAAACAAAAAGACAGCAGTAACCTCTGCAGACTTAAATGTCCCTGTCTGACAGCTTTGAAGAGAGCAGTGGTTCTCCCAGCACGCAGCTGGAGATCTGAGAACGGGCAGACTGCCTCCTCAAGTGGGTCCCTGACCCCTGACCCCCAAGCAGCCTAACTGGGAGGCACCCCCCAGCAGGGGCACACTGACACCTCACACGGCAGGGTATTCCAACAGACCTGCAGCTGAGGGTCCTGTCTGTTAGAAGGAAAACTAACAAACAGAAAGGACATCCACACCGAAAACCCATCTGTACATCACCATCATCAAAGACCAAAAGTAGATAAAACCACAAAGATGGGGAAAAAACAGAACAGAAAAACTGGAAACTCTAAAATGCAGAGCACCTCTCCTCCTCCAAAGGAACGCAGTTCCTCACCAGCAACGGAACAAAGCTGGATGGAGAATGATTTTGACGAGCTGAGAGAAGAAGGCTTCAGACGATCAAATTACTCTGAGCTACGGGAGGACATTCAAACCAAAGGCAAAGAAGTTGAAAACTTTGAAAAAAATTTAGACGAATGTATAACTAGAATAACCAATACAGAGAAGTGCTTAAAGGAGCTGATGGAGCTGAAAACCAAGGCTCGAGAACTACGTGAAGAATGCAGAAGCCTCAGGAGCCGATGCGATCAACTGGAAGAAAGGGTATCAGCAATGGAAGATGAAATGAATGAAATGAAGCGAGAAGGGAAGTCTAGAGAAAAAAGAATAAAAAGAAATGAGCAAAGCCTCCAAGAAATATGGGACTATGTGAAAAGACCAAATCTACGTCTGATTGGTGTACCTGAAAGTGATGCGGAGAATGGAACCAAGTTGGAAAACACTCTGCAGGATATTATCCAGGAGATCTTCCCCAATCTAGCAAGGCAGGCCAACATTCAGATTCAGGAAATACAGAGAACGCCACAAAGATACTCCTCAAGAAGAGCAACTCCAAGACACATAATTCTCAGATTCACCAAAGTTGAAATGAAGGAAAAAATGTTAAGGGCAGCCAGAGAGAAAGGTCGGGTTACCCTCAAAGGGAAGCCCATCAGACTAACAGCGGATTTCTCGGCAGAAACCCTACAAGCCAGAAGAGAGTGGGGGCCAATATTCAACATTCTTAAAGAAAAGAATTTTCAACCCAGAATTTCATATCCAGCCAAACTAAGCTTCATAAGTGAAGGAGGAATAAAATACTTTACAGACAAGCAAATGCTGAGAGATTTTGTCACCACCAGGCCTGCCCTAAAAGAGCTCCTGAAGGAAGCGCTAAACATGGAAAGGAACAACCGGTACCAGCTGCTGCAAAATCATGCCAAAATGCAAAGACCATCGAGACTAGGAAGAAACTGCATCAACTAATGAGCAAAATCACCAGCTAACATCATAATGACAGGATCAAATTCACACATAACAATATTGACTTTAAATGTAAATGGACTAAATTCTCCAATTAAAAGACACAGACTGGCAAATTGGATAAAGAGTCAAGACCCATCAGTGTGCTGTATTCAGGAAACCCATCTCACGTGCAGAGACACACATAGGCTCAAAATAAAAGGATGGAGGAAGATCTACCAAGCAAATGGAAAACAAAAAAAGGCAGGGGTTGCAATCCTAGTCTCTGATAAAACAGACTTTAAACCAACAAAGATCAAAAGAGACAAAGAAGGCCATTACATAATGGTAAAGGGATCAATTCAACAAGAGGAGCTAACTATCCTAAATATATATGCACCCAATACAGGAGCACCCAGATTCATAAAGCAAGTCCTGAGTGACCTACAAAGAGACTTAGACTCCCACACATTAATAATGGGAGACTTTAACACCCCACTGTCAACATTAGACAGATCAACGAGACAGAAAGTCAACAAGGATACCCAGGAATTGAACTCAGCTCTGCACCAAGCGGACCTAATAGACATCTACAGAACTCTCCACCCCAAATCAACAGAATATACATTTTTTTCAGCACCACACCACACCTATTCCAAAATTGACCACATACTTGGAAGTAAAGCTCTCCTCAGCAAATGTAAAAGAACAGAAATTATAACAAACTATCTCTCAGACCACAGTGCAATCAAACTAGAACTCAGGATTAAAAATCTCACTCAAAGCCGCTCAACTACATGGAAACTGAACAACCTGCTCCTGAATGACTACTGGGTACATAACGAAATGAAGGCAGAAATAAAGATGTTCTTTGAAACCAATGAGAACAAAGACACAACATACCAGAATCTCTGGGATGCATTCAAAGCAGTGTGTAGAGGGAAATTTATAGCACTAAATGCCCACAAGAGAAAGCAGGAAAGATCCAAAATTGACACCCTAACATCACAATTAAAAGAACTAGAAAAGCAAGAGCAAACACATTCAAAAGCTAGCAGAAGGCAAGAAATAACTAAAATCAGAGCAGAACTGAAGGAAATAGAGACAAAAAAAACCCTTCAAAAAATCAATGAATCCAGGAGCTGGTTTTTTGAAAGGATCAACAAAATTGATAGACCGCTAGCAAGACTAATAAAGAAAAAAAGACAGAAGAATCAAATAGACTCAATAAAAAATGATAAAGGGGATATCACCACCGATCCCACAGAAATACAAACTACCATCAGAGAATACTACAAACACCTCTACGCAAATAAACTAGAAAATCTAGAAGAAATGGATACATTCCTCGACACATACACTCTCCCAAGACTAAACCAGGAAGAAGTTGAATCTCTGAATAGACCAATAACAGGAGCTGAAATTGTGGCAATAATCAATAGTTTACCAACCAAAAAGAGTCCAGGACCAGATGGATTCACAGCCAAATTCTACCAGAGGCACAAGGAGGAACTGGTACCATTGCTTCTGAAACTATTCCAATCAATAGAAAAAGAGGGAATCCTCCCTAACTCGTTTTATGAGGCCAGCATCATTCTGATACCAAAGCCGGGCAGAGACACAACCAAAAAAGAGAATTTTAGACCAATATCCTTGATGAACATTGATGCAAAAATCCTCAATAAAATACTGGCAAACCGAATCCAGCAGCACATCAAAAAGCTTATCCACCATGATCAAGTGGGCTTCATCCCTGGGATGCAAGGCTGGTTCAATATATGCAAATCAATAAATGTAATCCAGCATATAAACAGAGCCAAAGACAAAAACCACATGATTATCTCAATAGATGCAGAAAAAGCCTTTGACAAAATTCAACAACCCTTCATGCTAAAAACTCTCAATAAATTAGGTATTGATGGGACATATTTCAAAATAATAAGAGCTATCTATGACAAACCCACAGCCAATATCATACTGAATGGGCAAAGACTGGAAGCATTCCCTTTGAAAACTGGCACAAGACAGGGATGCCCTCTCTCACCGCTCCTATTCAACATAGTGTTGGAAGTTCTGGCCAGGGCAATTAGGCAGGAGAAGGAAATAAAGGGTATTCAATTAGGAAAAGAGGAAGTCAAATTGTCCCTGTTTGCAGACGACATGATTGTTTATCTAGAAAACCCCATTGTCTCAGCCCAAAATCTCCTTAAGCTGATAAGCAACTTCAGCAAAGTCTCAGGATACAAAATCAATGTACAAAAATCACAAGCATTCTTATACACCAATGACAGACAAACAGAGAGCCAAATCATGAGTGAACTCCCATTCACAATTGCTTCAAAGAGAATAAAATACCTAGGAATCCAACTTACAAGTGATGTGAAGGACCTCTTCAAGGAGAACTACAAACCACTGCTCAAGGAAATAAAAGAGGATACAAACAAATGGAAGAACATTCCATGCTCATGGGTAGGAAGAATCAATATCGTGAAAATGGCCATACTGCCCAAGGTAATTTACAGATTCAATGCCATCCCCATCAAGCTACCAATGACTTTCTTCACAGAATTGGAAAAAACTACTTTAAAGTTCATATGGAACCAAAAAAGAGCCCGCATTGCCAAGTCAATCCTAAGCCAAAAGAACAAAGCTGGAGGCATCACACTACCTGACTTCAAACTATACTACAAGGCTACAGTAACAAAAACAGCATGGTACTGGTACCAAAACAGAGATATAGATCAATGGAACAGAATAGAGCCCTCAGAAATAACGCCGCATACCTACAACTATCTGATCTTTGACAAACCTGAGAGAAACAAGCAATGGGGAAAGGATTCCCTATTTAATAAATGGTGCTGGGAAAACTGGCTAGCCATATGTAGAAAGCTGAAACTGGATCCCTTCCTTACACCTTATACAAAAATCAATTCAAGATGGATTAAAGATTTAAACGTTAGACCTAAAACCATAAAAACCCTAGAAGAAAACCTAGGCATTACCATTCAGGACATAGGCGTGGGCAAGGACTTCATGTCCAAAACACCAAAAGCAATGGCAACAAAAGACAAAATTGACAAATGGGATCTAATTAAACTAAAGAGCTTCTGTACAGCAAAAGAAACTACCATCAGAGTGAACAGGCAACCTACAACATGGGAGAAAATTTTCGCAACCTACTCATCTGACAAAGGGCTAATATCCAGAATCTACAATGAACTCAAACAAATTTACAAGAAAAAAACAAACAACCCCATCAAAAAGTGGGCAAAGGACATGAACAGACACTTCTCAAAAGAAGACATTTATGCAGCCAAAAAACACATGAAAAAATGCTCATCATCACTGGCCATCAGAGAAATGCAAATCAAAACCACTATGAGATATCATCTCACACCAGTTAGAATGGCAATCATTAAAAAGTCAGGAATCAACAGGTGCTGGAGAGGATGTGGAGAAATAGGAACACTTTTACACTGTTGGTGGGACTGTAAACTAGTTCAACCATTGTGGAAGTCAGTGTGGCGATTCCTCAGGGATCTAGAACTAGAAATACCATTTGACCCAGCCATCCCATTACTGGGTATATACCCAAAGGACTATAAATCATGCTGCTATAAAGACACATGCACACGTATGTTTATTGCGGCATTATTCACAATAGCAAAGACTTGGAACCAACCCAAATGTCCAACAATGATAGACTGGATTAAGAAAATGTGGCACATATACACCATGGAATACTATGCAGCCATAAAAAATGATGAGTTCATGTCCTTTGTAGGGACATGGATGAAATTGGAAACCATCATTCTCAGTAAACTATCGCAAGAACAAAAAACCAAACACCGCATATTCTCACTCATAGGTGGGAACTGAACAATGAGATCACATGGACACAGGAAGGGGAATATCACACTCTGGGGACTGTTGTGGGGTGGGGGGAGGGGGGAGGGATAGCATTGGGAGATATACCTAATGCTAGATGACGAGTTAGTGGGTGCAGCGCACCAGCATGGCACATGTATGCATATGTAACTAACCTGCACAATGTGCACATGTACCCTAAAACTTAAAGTATAATAAAAGAAAAAAAAAAAAAAAAAGAGTTCAATTCAACAAGAAGACATAACTATCATAAATATATATACACTCAACAATGGAGCACCCAGTTTCATAAAACAAGTTTTTAAAGACCTAAAAAGAGACTTAGATAACCACACAATAATAATGAACTTCATCACCCCTTAACTGTATTAGGCGGGTCATTAAGGCAGAAAGCTAACAACGATATTAGAGAGCTAAACTTGAAACTTGACCAAATGAACCTAACACATATCTACAGAACACTCTACCCAACAAAGACATAATATACATTCTTCTCATCTGCACATAGAAGGTACTCTAAAATTGACCATATGCTTGGCTGTAAAACAATTCTTAACAAATTAAAAAAAAAAATCCAAATCAGACCAACCACACTCTAGGACCATAGTGCAAGGAAAATAGAAATCAATACTAAGAAGATCTCTCAAAATCATACAATTATGTGGAAATTAAACAAGATGCCTCTGAATGAATTTAGGGTAAACAATGAAATTAAGGCAGAAATCAAGAAATTTATGGAAACTAATGAAAACAAAGCTACAACATACCAGAATCTCTGAGAGACAGCTACAGCAGTGTTGAGAGGAGATTTTATAGCACTAAACACACACATCAAAAAGTTACAACGATCTCAAATTCACAACGTAATATTACATCTATGAAAACTGGAAAAACAAGAGCAAACCAACCACAGAGCTAGCAGAAGAAAGGAATAACCAAAATCGGAGTTTAACTGAAAGAAATAGAGATGCAAAAAGCAGTACAAAAGATCAATGAGACAAAAAATTGATTCATTTAAAGAATAAATAAGATTGATAGACTGCTACCTAGACTAATAAAGAAAAAAAGAGAGAAGATCCAAATAAATACCATCATAAATGACAAAGGGAACATTATCACTGACCTCACAGAAATAAAATAAACCTCAGAGATTATTATGAAAACCTCTACGCACAAAAACTAGAAAACCTAGAAAAATGAATAAATTCCTGGAAACACACCACCTCCCAAAACTGAACTAGGAGGAAATGGAAACCCTAAACAGACCAATGGCAAGTTCCAAAATTGAATCAGTAATAAAAAGGCCATTAGCTAGAAAAACTCCTGCACCAGATGGATTCACAGCTGTATAAACAAGTGCTGGTACCACTCCTACTCAAACTATTCCAAAAAAATGAGGAGGAAGGATTCCTCCCTAACTCACTCTATGAGGCCAGCATCATCCTGATATTAAAACTTGGCAAAGACAGAGCAATGACAACAAAAAATATTCAGGCCAACATCCTTGATGAACACAGATGCAGAAATCCTTGACAAAATACTAGCAAACCAAATCTAGCAGCACATCAAAAAGCTAATCCACCATGATCAAGTAGGCTTTATTCCTGGGATGCAAGGTTGGTTCACCATATGCAAATCAATAAATTCAATTTATCAGATAAACAGAACTAAAAACAAAAACTTCATGATTATCTAAATAAATGCTGAAAAGGTTTTTGATAAAATTTAACTTCCTATCAGGTTAAAAACCCTCAACAAACTAGGCCATGAAGGAACATGCCTCAAAATCGTAGGAGCCATCTATGACAAAACCACAGCCAATATTATACTGAGTGAGCTAAATCTGGAAGCATTCCCTTTGATAACCAGAACAAGACAAGAATGCCCAGTCTCACCACTCTTACTCAACATTGCACTGGAAGTTGTAGCCAGAGCAATCAGTCAGGAGAAAGAAAGGAAATGCATCCAAATTTTAAAAAGAGGAAATAAAACTATCTCTCTTTACTGATGATATGATTTTATATTTAGAAAATCCCAAAGTCTCTTCCCAAAGGCTCCCACATCTGATAAACAACTTCAGCAATGTTTCAGGATACAAAATGAACGTATGAAATCAGCAGCATTTCTGTACACCAACAGCATCCAAACTGAGAGCCAAATCAAGAATGCAATTATATTCACAATAGCCACACACAAAAATAAAATACCTAGGAATACAGTTAACCAGGCTTGTGAAAGATCTCTATAATGAGACAGAAACAAAACAAACAAATGTAAAAACAAATCCATGATAAGGAGAACCAATGTTGTTAAAATGGCCACAATGTCCAAAGCAATTTAAAAATACAATGCTAGTTCTATCTAACTACCAATGGCATTCTTCACAGAATTAGAAAAAAATTCTAAAATTTATATGAAACCAAAAAGTAGCCCGAATAGTCAAAGCAATCCTAAGTGAAAAAGAACAAAGCTGGAAGCATCACATTACCTGACTTCAAACTATACTACAAGGCTCCAGTAAAAAAAAAAAACAAACAGCATTGAACTGGTACAAAAACAGGTTAGAGAACCCAGAAATAAGGCTACATACACACTTAATGATCTTCTGATCTTCAACAAAATCGAGAAAAAATGTAATGGGGAAAGGACTCTCTACACAATAAATGGTGCTGGGATAACTGGCTAGCCATATGTAGAAGAGCAAAACTGGACTGCTCCCTTGCACCATATACACAATTAACTCAAGATGGATTAAATAATCAGATATAATGGGAGGCTGAGGCAGGAGAATGGCGTGAACCCGGGATGTGGAGCTTGCAGTGAGCCGAGATCGCGCCACTGCACTCCAGCCTGGGTGACAGAGCGAGACTCCGTCTATAAAAAAAAGAGTATTGATCAATTATTTAAATTATTGAATTGATATAATGAAAAATAGATCTCATGACTGGTCCATCTTTTCAAAGACTTTTAGTTTATTGGCAGAAATATGTTCATAAGTTTGCATTTTACTTTTTGTATTTTTGTAATTTCTCAAATTATGATGATCCCTTTTCAAAATCAATATGGTTACTTTCTGTCTTCTCTCATAAATACTGTCATTTAGAATGCTTTAATCCAGATCACCCTACCAATATTATGTGTATTCTTGTGTGGTATTGTTTCATACTCTCTAGCAGTAATTGTTATTCTTATATGATGGCATACCTCAAATTCAAAGTAATCTCTTCTAAATGTTCCACTTTATTCTTTATAGCTTCTGTAATCCATGAATTTTTGAAATTTTTTTAGGAATATCTTTTCAGCTTGTTTCATCCCTTTATACAATAAAGCTCTAAATTTTATAATTACTATTTTCTTCTATATTTCTTAACTCCAAACATTCATAAATGTGCTATTACAAAATCTATGACAGGATGAAATATTTAAGGAGGTTCTAAGGTTAAGCAAATTATAACCCAAATTACATGATTACCTGTGCTGCACCAACTAAGGTTTTAATGCCCGTGTCGTGTTTGGTAGAAGACAAATACATAGAAAAGCTGCCTGTGAAGGTGGGAGAAGGAAACTTTCCTACACTGTCTGGCAAATCATTGCCAATGGAGAGTCCGCGTGTGTGTAGGAGAAAAAGAGAGAGAGAGATTAATTAATGATTTTCTGGGACAAACTTTGAAAAGATTTTAGGTAGAATGGAAATGAAAGAAACCATAAGCGTTGCTGGATAAACATATGTCATCTTTCACTTGAAGATAATATTGCTGATATTCAATCTTTGAAACACATGCATTTACATTGTACTTCCTAACTCAAGGGAGGGGAAGACCAGTTTGTACTCTAGAGACAATCTCCCCTTCAATTTTGCTTATTTTTCTAGATTTAGATTTACACCACTAATCCTAAATTAGGTATTTGACTTAATTAAAATGGATTTAAGTTTAGGCAATACAAAAATAGAGTCAACTCACAGTATCATCTCATTTTTTTTCCAAAAAGAAGGGGAAAGTAAATTATTTCACATCACTTTGTCTTCATATATCTATCTTTTCATTCCTCTTTCCAAACTCAGAGACTTTACACAAGCTGTTCCTTCTGCCTAGAAGTCTTTCCTCATGGTGTGTGCTTCATTAAATCCTATATGTCCTTAAAGTCTCAGTTAAATTTTCCAAGCTCCCAAACTAATGTATTGTCTACTATAATATCCTCCATTTTCTCTTCATGGAAGCTACTGTGATTTCTTATTTATTTTAGTGATGAATTCTTCAATATCTGTTTTCTCCATTAGAAGTCTAACCTCTATGCATTCACTGTTATGTTCCCAGTGCCTGCCCCAAGTGCTGACCTTCAGTGTGGACATAATGATTAGTTGACACAAAATGAAGGAAGGAACATGCTATTGAAAACTTTATTTTCCAGGGGACCTGGGCAAGACAGCTGGATAGGAGCACCCCCAGCCAAATAAACGCAGAACACGGGTGATTTCTGCATTTCTAACTGAGGTACCTGACTCATCTCATTGGGACTGGGTAGACAGTGTGTGCAGCCCACGGAGAGCAAGCAGAAGCAGGGTGGGGCGTTGCCTTACCCGGGAAGGGCAAGGGGTCAAGGAACTCACTCCCCTAGCCAAGGGAAGCACTGTGAGAAATGGTGCATTCCGGCCCAGATACTAAGCTTTTCCCATGGTCTTCATAACTTGCAGACCAGGAGATTCCCTTGGGTGCCTACACCACCAGGACCCTGGTTTTCAAGCACGAAACTGGACAGCCATTTGGGCTGACACCAAGCTAGCTGCAGGAGCTTTTTTTTCATACCCCAGTGGCACCTGGAACACCAGTGAGACAGAACCGTTCACTCCCCTGGAAAGAGGGCTGAAGCCAGGGAGCCAAGTGGTCTAGCTCAGCGGACCCCACCTCCACAGAGCCCAGCAAGCTAAGATACACTGGCTTGAAATTCTCGCTGCCAGCACAGCAGTTTGATGTCGACCTGGGATGCTCAAGCTTGGTGGGGGGCGGTTACTCACCATTACTGAGGCTTAAGTAGGCGGTTTTCCCCTCACAGTGTAAACAAAGCCGCTGTAGCCAGGCTGCCTCTTTAGATTCCTCCTCTCTGGGTAGGGCATCTCTGAAAGAAAGGCAGCCACCCCAGTCAGGGGCTTATAGATAAAACTCCCATCTCCCTAGGACAGAGTACCTGGGGGAAGGGGCAGCTGTGTGCGCAGCTTCAGCAGAGTTAAATGTTCCTACCTGCCGGCTCTAAAGACAGCAGTGGATCTCCCAGCACAGTGCTCGAGCTCTGCTAAGAGACAGACTGCCTCCTCAAGTTAGCCCCTGACACCCATGCCTCCTGATTTGGAGACACCTCCCAGCAGGGGTCAACAGACTCCTCATACAGGACAGCTCTGGCTGGCAACTGGCAAACACCCCTCTGCGAAGAAGCTTCCAGAGGAAGGAAAAGGCAGCAATATTTGCAGTTCTGCAGCCTCCGCTGGTGATACCCAGGCAAACAGGGTCTGGAGTGGACCTCCAGCAAACTCCAGCAGACCTGCAGTAGAGGGACCTGACTGTTAGAAGGAAAACTAACAACAGAAAGGAATAGAATTAACATCAACGAAAAAGACGTCAACACAAAAACCCCATCTGAAGGTCATTAACATCAAAGACCAAAGGCAGATAAATCCACGAAGATGAGGAAAAACCAGTGAAAGAAGGCTGAATATTCCAAAAACCAGAACACCTCTTCTCTAAAGGATCACAACTCCTCACCAGCAAGGGAACAAAACTGGATAGAGAATGAGTTTGACGAACTGACAGAAGTAGGCTTCAGAAGGTGGGTAATAACAAAGTCCTCCAAGCTAAAGGAGCATGTTCTAACCCAATGCAAGGACGCTAAGAACCTTGATAAAAGGTTAGAGGAATTGCTCACTAGAATAACCAATTTAGAGAAGAACATAAATGATCTGATGGAGCTGAAAAACATAGCATGAGAACTTGGTGAAGCATACACAAGCTGAATAGATCAAGTGGAAGAAATGATATCAGAGATTGAAGACCAACTTAATGAAATAAAGTGTGACAAAATCAGAGAAAAAAAGAATGAAAAGGAACAAACAAAGCCTCCAAGAAATATGGAACTATGTGAAAAGACCAAACCTACATTTGATTGGTGTACCAGAAAGTGATGAGGAGAATGGAACCAAGTTGAAAACACTCTTCAAGATATCATCCAGGAGAACTTCCCCAACCTAGGAAGACAGGCCAACATTCAAATTCAAGACATACAGAAAACACCACAAAGATAATCCTCGAGAAGAGCAACCCCAAGACACATAATCATTGGATTCACCAAGGTTGAAATGAAGGAAAAAATGTTAAGGACAGCCAGAGAGAAAGGTCAGGTTACCCACAAAGGGAAGCCCATCAGACTAACAATGGATCTCTCTACAGAAACCTTACAAGCCAGAAGGGAGTGGGGGCCAATATTCAACATTTTTAAAGAATTTTCAACCCAAAATTTCATATCCAGCCAAACCAAGCTTCACCCTAACATCACAATTAGAAAAACTAGAGAAGCAAGAGCAAACATCTTTAAAAGTTAGAAGAAGACAAGAAATAACTAAAATCAGAGCAGAACTGAAGGAGACAAGACATGAAAAACCCTTCAAAAAATCAATGAATCCAGGAGCTGGATTTTTGAAAAGATTAACAAAATAGATAGACTGCTAGCCAGACTACTAAAGAAGAAAAGAGAGAAGAAACAAATAGACACAATAAAAATGATAAAGGGGAGATCACCACTGATCCCACAGAAATAAAAACTAACATCTGAGAATACTATAAACACCTCAACGCAAATAAACCAGAACATCTAGAAGAAATGGATAAATTCCTGGACATATACACCCTCCCAAGACTAAATCAGGAAGAAGTCGAATCCCTGAATAGACCAATAACAAGGTCTGAAATTGAGGCAGTAATTAATAGCCTACCAACCAACCAAAAAAAAAAAAAAAAAAAGCCCAGGAAGAGATGGCTTCACAGCCGAATTCTACCAGAGGTACAAAGAGGAGCTGGTACCATTCCTCCTGAAACTATTGCAAACAACAGGAAAAGAGGTACTCCTCTCTAACTCATTTTATAAAGCCAGCATCATCCTGAAACCAAAACCTGGAAGAGACACATCAAAAAAACAAAATTTCAGGCCAATATCCCTGATGAACATCGACGCAAAAATCCTCAATAAAATACTGGCAAACCGAATCCAGCAGCACATCAAAAAGCTTATCCACCACGACCAAGTAGGCTTCATCTCTGGGATGTAAGGCTGGTTCAACATACACAAATCAATAAATGTAATCCATCATATAAACAGAACCAATGACAATTATCTCAATAGATGCAGAAAAGGCCTTCAATAAAATTCAACACCCCTTCACGCTAACAACTCTCAATAAACTAGGTATTGATGGAATGTATCTCAAAATATTAAGAGCTACTTATGACAAACCCACAGCCAATATCATACTGAATGGGCAAAATCTGGAAGCATTCCCTTTGAAAACCAGCACAAGACAAGGATGCCCTCTCTCACCACTCCTATTCAACATAGTATTGGAAGTTCTGGCCAGGGCAATCAGGCAAGAGGAAGAAATAAAGGGTATTCAAATATAAAGAGAGGACGTCAAATTGTCTCTGTTTGCAGATGGCATGATTGTAAATTTAGAAAACCCCATTGCCTCAGCGCAAAATCTCCTTAAGTTGATAAGCAACTTCAGCAAAGTCTAAGGACACAAAATCAACATGCAAAAATCACAAGCATTCCTATACACCAATAATAGACAAACAGAGAGCCAAATCATGAGTGAACTCCCATTCACAATTGCTACAAAGAGATTAAAATACCTACAACTTACAAGGGATGTGAAGGACCTCTTCAAGGAGAACTACGAACTAATTCTCAAGGAAATAAGAGAGGACACAAACAAATGGTAAAACATTCCATGCTCATGGATAGGAAGAATCAATATCATGAAAATGGCCATACTGCCCAAAGTAATTTATAGATTCAATGCTATTCCCATCAAGCCACCATTGACTTTCTACATAGAATTTGAAAAAAACTACTTTAAATTTCATATGGAACCAAAAAGGAGCCCATATAGCCAAGACAATCCTAAGCAAAAAGAACAAAGCTGGAGGCATCACATTACCTGAACTTAAACTATACTACAAGGCTACAGTAAACAAAACAGCATGCTACTTGCACCAAAACAGACATATAGACCAACGGAACAGAACAGAGGCCCCAGAAATAACGCCACACATCTGCAACCATCTGATCTTTGACAAACCTGACAAATACAAGCAATGGGGAAAGGTTACCTATTTAATAAATGGTGTTGGGAAAACTGGCTAGCCATATGCAGAAAACTGAAACTGGAACCCTTCCTTACAACTTATACAAAAATTAACTCAAGATGTATTAAAGACTTAAATGTTAGACCTAAAACCATAAAAACCCTAGAAGAAAACCTAGGCAATACCATTCAGGACATAGGCATGGGCAAAGACTTCATGACTAAAATACCAAAAGCAAGGGCAACAAAAGCCAAAATTGACAAATGGGATCTAATTAAACTAAAGAGCTTCTGCATAGCAAAAGAAACTATTATCAGAGTGAACAGGCAACCTACAGAATGGGAGGAAATTTTTGCAATCTACTGATCTGACAAAGGGCAAATATCCAGAATCTACAAGGCACTTAAATAAACTTACAAGAAAAAACAAACCACCCCATCAAAAAGTTGGTGAAGGACATGAACAGAAACTTCTCAAAAAAGTCATTTATGTGGCCAAGAAACATATGAAAAAAAGCTCATCATCACTGGTCATTAGAGAAATGCAAATCAAAACAACAATAAGATACCATCTCACTCCAGTTAAAATGGCAATCATTAAAAAGTCAGGAAACGACAGATACTGGAGAGGATGTGGAGAAATAGGAACACTTTTACACTATTGCTGGGAGTGAAAATTAGTTCAACCATTGTGGAAGACAGTATGGCAATTCCTCAAGGATCTAGAACCAGAAATACCATTTGACCCAGCAATCCCATTACTGGCTATATGCCCAAAGGATTATAAATCATTCTACTATAAAGACACATGCAAACATATGTTTATTGCAGCACTATTCACAATACCAAAGACTTGGAACCAACCCAAATGCCCATCAATGATAGACTGAATAAAGAAAATGTGGCACATATACACCATGGAATACTATGCAGCCATAAAAAAGGATGAGTTCATGTCCTTTGCAGGTATATGGATAAGCTGGAAACCATCATTCTCAGCAAACTAACACGGAAACAGAAAACCAAACACTGCATGTTCTCACTCATAAGTGGGAGTTGAACAATGAGAACACATGGACACAGAGAAGGGAACATCACACACTGGGGCCTGTCAGGAGGTAGGGGGCTAGGGGAGGAATAGCATTAGGAGAAATACCTAACGTAGATGACGGGTTGATGGGTGCAGCAAACCACTATGGCATGTGTATACCTATGTAACAAACCTGCATGTTCTGTACATGTATCCCAGAACTTAAAGTATAATTTTAAAAAACTTTATTTTCCCTCAATACTTTCTTGTTTTATTAATTATTTTTTGCTATTTAGGATGTCCATTTTTGAAATAATTCAGAATAATTATTATAAATATTATATATATTGTAGTGAGATCATGATTTTCAAGACTTTTGAACCATTTAAAGCTCTTCTTCCCTGTCTAACGTGTCTAGGATAGTATACATACCTAATTCTTCAGTCAGCTTTTATTATACCTCCTGACTTCTCTACTTTTAGCTGCCTGCATATCTCCTCATTCTCAGCATCCTCTGTGTGCCATTGGTTTCCTTATTGGATCAAATGTCTAAACCAATGATCCCAAGCGTTCACACCCACCTCAACACAGGTAAAGTTTAGAATTTTCAACAACTGCTTCTTTTTTCCAGGACTTATTTTTATTTTATTTTTTTATGGATTTAGGGGGTAAAAGTACAGTTTTGTTACATATATATATTGCATAGTGTTGAAGTCTAGGCTTTTAGTGTGATGGGTACACTACAGGCACAATGTACAAGTAGTGTATATTGTTACATTGTACTCTATAGGTAATTTCTCATCCTTCACCCCCTCCCACCTTCCCATTTTGGGGGCTCTAATGTCTATTATTCCCTCTGTATGTCCTTGTGTACATTGCTTAGTTTCCAATTGTAAGTGAGATCATACAGTATTTGACTTTCTGCTTTCTGTGTTTGAGTTATTTCACCTAGGATAATGGCCTCCAGTTCATCCATGTCACTGTAAAAGACATGATTTCATCCTTTTTTGTGGCTGAGTAGTATTCCATGGTGTAATATATGTATACCACATTTTCTTTATCCAATAATCTGTTGAGGGACATTTAGGCTGATTGCATGACTTTACCATTGTGAATAAGTGTTGCAATAAACATATGAGTATAGGTGCTTTTTTAAAATATAGTAATTTATTTTCCTTTAGGTGAACACCCAGTGCTGGGATTGCTGGGTCAAATGGTAGTTCTGTTTTCAATTCTTTGAGAAATGCCCATACTGTTTTCCACACAGGTTGTACTCATTTACCTACCCACAAATAGTGTATAAACGTTCCCTTTTCTCCATATCCTTACCAACATCAGAACTGCCTTTTTTGTTGTGACTAATGGTTTTAGTTTTTTTTTTAATTGTTTGCTTTGCCTTTAAATTATGCTTCTTGGACAATGTTTTGCGTAATTGTGAGTTCTCACCGTATGGCTCACAGGGAGGTGCTATGTTATTATAATTGACCTTCATTATTTTCAGATTGAAGATCCCTATGTTTAAATTCATAAAAGTAAGCCTAAAAGGAAACAAGGGGAACACCCAATATGTTGGATGAAAAAGCACTCCATCATTTACTGGTTGTGTGGTCTCTCTGAAAAGTTATTCAGTACTGTGACCTTAAGTTTATTATCTGTAAATCGTGGATAACAATACTTAATTCACAGAGAAATGGAAATTAAAATATTATTTAATAGCTTCTCAATCAATATTAATTTGCTTTCCTTCATTTCTAAATTGTACAGACTTTAAGATTTGAGGGAGAACTGACTGAAAATTTAAATTTAGTTTGGAAATATCTAAATTGGTGGTTTAAACACTATATTCAGTCAGCAGGCTCATTTTATCTTTCCAATCATTCTGCTGAAGAAGTTCTTAATGAGCATGTTTTAATCAGTAAAACTGATTAAGACAATAAGCTCTTAATCTAATGCAGCTCAACAAATATGCTTTGCATGCCCATTAAGTCTAAGATGCCGGACTAAGTACCGAAGAGGCTACACATGTGAATAAGCTCTAGTCTCTGCCCTCCTAACGCGGCAAGAATGAATCACTGACAAGGGCAAGAATGGAAGAGAAATCTATTACAGAGTAGTGGCAGAGTGCTGTAATCGCATGCAAGGACACTAAAGAAATGGATAGAGAGAGTAGCATAAAGAAAAGGGAAATATGGCAAGATGCTGGGAACCTTGCATGGGATTTTAAAGGTTTCCATGGAAACAGTTACACTTGAATGCATGGGTGCATAAGGCAGTCTTACCAGGTGCCTGTTATTGGTTTGGAGGAGGGAAAAATTACATTTCCATGACAGTTACAGATTAGCTGAGCAAGTAGCTTTCCAAAGTGATGTACTTGCAAAAAACAGATAAGTACTGTCCAGAGTGAAAATGTTTGTATTCTCTGGAGCCAGCTGGGTAATTAGATCTCCGTTTAGAAAGGACCAGATTGCAGTTTGTACTTTCTGACCATTTTACCCAAGATAGCAGGATCTTCTACACAGAAGCAATTTTCTGGGCAGGGGATGGGTGGGTGAGTTCTCATAGTACATAGGTAGGCAGTAGAAAGAAAATTGAAAATGGGAGAGAAACTGCCCCAAAGAGAATCATGCAGATACTTCAGAGGTTACTAAATATGACAAGGAATAGAAGTATGTGTAAACCTAGGAAGTTATGAAATATGTATAATGGCATTGAGACATTGAGGCATTTGACAGTGTAGTGAAGCAATACCTTCAGTTGGGATTTGGGATTTAAAGAAGCAAAACTCAGCCATTTATCACTGACCCAAGAGACGACAAAGAGAGAAAAGAAAATTAGACAATATTCCAGAAGAAATCTATCTATCTGAGTTTGGCAAAACATACAGTTTAATAGCACACATTTTCAAGGACATACAAGATAAAAAAAAGTACACTAACTCTTTCCAAGAAAGATATATATAGTTTCAAACTATATATATATACACACACACATAAATATACATGCAACAGAAGTAGTATATACATTACACATAAATATTACAGAAATTGTATGTGTACATATCAGAAATACTACATACATGTGTACATATATATTACAGAAATGGTGCATGTGCATATATATACATATATATATTTCTGGTAGATAGAGATATATTATTTTTCAATGATTGAGTAGATAATTGTTTATTGAGTCCTAATAGTATAGATAATAGTGACAAAAGGCCACACAAGTCCTAGATGTAACATAAAAAAAATCGGTGGGTATGTTAAAATCCTGCAGCATAAATTAAGGATTATTTCTTAAATCCTGGGTCATGTTGAATAAAGGCTCCAGAAAGGAGAGGTTAATTGAAGAAATCTTTTGAAAGAGATGAGTTTCAAGTCAGATTTCAGAGCTCTATGGTTGGCCATGTGTTGGTAATTGTGAAGGCAGAGACCATGTCAATATATGGAAATAATGTGTGCAACAAAAATAAAGCCATAAACTTCGAGGTAACTTTGATGATAATAAGCACATGGTATATATAAGGACAAACATGGAAGTGAGCAAGAGCAAGCTATTGGTACTGTCGGGTTACAACTTATTTGTGACATCTAGAAAAAAAAGCTGAACTATATCCTGCTTTAATAGTTTTAAAGTTAAACTATTTTAGAATAAAATATATTGATGCTCAAAACATTCCTTCTTGCTCCCTTAAGCTCATCACCATTGCCATAAACAGCCCGAGGCAACCACTAACCCTCTTTCTATCACTGTAAATGAGTTTTGTATTTTCAATTATTTCATATACACAGAAATAATTTGAACTGTTTTGTGTCTAGCTTCTTTAACAGAGCATGTTTTGAAATTCATCCAAGTGATTGTTTCAGTAATGTGTTCCATTTTCTTGGTTCAAATACCATCCATTGTTGAATAATATTAAATTACATGGATATCCTTCAATTTATGTATAATTTACCTGTTATGGGAATTTGGGTTTGTTTTTGTTTCCCCACTTTGGAGTTACTATTATTAAAGCTGCTATGAATGTTTTTGTACAAGTCGTTGTGGGGACACATGATGTATTTCACTTGGAAAAAATGTTTAGGTGTAAGATTTGAAGTTTGTGTGAAAAGAATAGGTTTAACTTTATAAGAAATTGCCAAACAGTTTTCCATAATGGATGTGCCATTTTGCATTCCCACCAATTGGTAAAAGCTTCAGGAGCACTAGTTCATCACTAACACTTGACCTTGTCAGTCTTTTCAATGATAGCCATTTTACTGTGTCATCTTGCTTTGTCGTGATTTTAACTTGTATTTATCTAATGACTAAAGATATTAAACGTATTTTGCCTGTTGGCTATTTGTATCCTCCTTAGTGAAGTATCTGTGCATATCTTTGTTGGATTTTAAAACTTTCATTGGTGTATGTATTCTCCTTATTGAGAAGTAAAAATTCTTTATTTATTCTGGATACAAATCAGATATATATATTATGGATATTTTCTTTCAGTCTGTGGTTTGCCTTTTCAAATTCTTAACAATGCTTTTGGAAGTTCAGGTCTTTTGATTTTGGATTTAAACATATTTGGTGAGTTTTAATAAATTTAAATTATGTTTTAAAATACTAGGATAATTGGAGTCTAGCCAAAGGAAAGTAATTTATAATAAAACAATTTGTATTTCATGATGTAAAATTAGGATGAACTACACAGAAAAACATAATCAGGCAGTCAGAGATTTGAAGTTCTATGTCAACTCACTGAATTATGTGGTTAAAATTGTTGAGTGATACAGGGGTGTGTATTAGTGAACCAAATATTATAAGTGATATTTCTCTCAGTAATTTTCTAAAATAGTGAACAATCTTGTAAATTTTTTCTATTTACATGAGTTGGCTTCTACTATCGGCAACTTTTCTTTCTTTTTTTAACCATTTAAATGTCTAACAGTCTAATACTCCTAAGCCCTTCCAAATGCCAGTAGCACCTAAAATATTGTGACAACCATGATTACTCCAACAAAGTATCTTTTAAGAATTGATGTTATCCCCATTGAAAACTGCTGATTTATCTGAAGTCCACATATGAGCTTCATGTAAACAACTTTCAACTACAGCTGCAATATTGTTCCTGGTGAGAATGCATCATGATTCATAGCATGGATATTAAGCTCCCATCTATCTACCTTCCCTCTTAAGGAATTTCAGAAAGAAAGTAATCTACATATTTCAGGTAACAAATACCTTGTGAAATTTTTAACACATAAGTTTAAAAGGTACTTTTTAAGGTCCTCAGTATTATAGATTAAGAAACAAAGCAAAATTGTTATTTCGAGACTACACAACAGGACAATGGATACAAAACTCTTATTCCTCAGTGTGCACATGTTTTTAAGTTACATCGTGTATACTGGAAAATACCTATATTACAAGCAATTGCAGATATTCTCTATCAAAAGAGCAGAAAGGACAAAAGAGCAATATGTTGATAAGAATCAGTGAAAATGCACTGAAAATAGCAACAACAAAAAGTGTTCCCTTGCGATTTCTGATTATTTCTGCCTTAAATCTTCAATCCCAGACATGCCTTAAATCTTCAGTCTTCTAATACTGAAAATTCACACTTCGGTTTTGCTAAGTTCTACACTGTTAGGTTAATTCTTTAAAGGAAATCCCAGTGCTGGACAACACCATTCTGACACCAATTATTATTCTTGATTGTTATTTCACAACTTCCCAGATTGGGGCTCACACATTTTTATAAGCTAAAAAAAGTAAACAGACATTAAAAAAACACTTCCATATATCTAGAGATGTAAGATTAGTTTGTACACAGAACACTTCGAATTTCTGATGGTACCTTAAACATTTTAATGTCACTGTTATTTTTTGTAAATCTTTCTAATTTCATTCTCTCCTACCCTACTGCTTTGATGTGTAGATATCTCCTCAGTCTATCTATTGATCAAGTCACTCATGCCTAGTTATCATCACATATCCATAAGTATTAATATTTTAATAGTTTTAAGGGCAGACCACTTTTTTTATTTCTGTACCTATGTGTGTGTGTGTGTGTGTTAGCCTGTGATATTTATAAATATATTCAAACCGTATGTGGGATTTAAAATGAGTTTCTGCTCATCTGTCTACAAGTCTAACAATAACAATACATTTATATGTACTATGAAATAATTCTCTTTTCTTCATTGTATTTGACTATCAATGCACATAAAACATGCATATATATGTATATACACACACATATGGATGTGAATGTTTGTGACTAGGAATGGTTCTTTCTTACCCTGTATATGTGTGCATGTATGTATAAATATATATATATATATTATATATATATACATGTGTATTTAAGTTCTTTGTGGTTTTTAAAGCTTCTCTTTTTCTACCCCTGTATAAGTAATATACAGTTGTACATAAAAAGAAAAGAGACTTTATGTTTTATAACATTTATAACATTTAGCTGTTTACATCATACTTTGTCATGCATTTTTTTCCTGTGAATCCATGGCCAGTTGATTATGTCTGGATTTATTTGGAGTGTACTTATACCCATAATTCCATATCTCATATACATTTTATATCCATATTTCAAAATGTATACCTTGCGCCGTTGCCTCTTCCTAACTGATTAATAAATAACTTTTGACATTGTTTGTATGTATTCAAGAAGTAAAGGTATGAGCACTATAGGCCTTATGCTGGGTGACAAAGTTTTTCAAAACCATGGGAAAGAGAAACTTCCTGAGAACTAAAAATACCTCTACAAGGGACTCTGGCTCTCAAGCCATTGCAAGACATAAGTAAAGATTTTAATAAAATAAACCTAAAAATATATGAGACATTAAAATGAATTCCAGTTTTCTCCTGGTTTCCCCACATGCTCAAATATTCTGCTTCTTGAGGGAGCTTATAGGACCTTCTAGTATTTAGAGCCTTATTTTCAAATAAGCCACATTATTATGTCTGATTTTCCATTTATCTCCTACAATAGAAAATGAGAACTTATTTCTTTTATATCAACTACTAAACCTGCACTCACAGTGACTCTATTTCAAAAAATATGTTTTTATCAAAATACTCATTTATAGTCATTCCCCATTAATAACATTATAAGCATGCCAATGTTTTTCATAGTTAAGTCAGGTGGTTTATTATTTCTTTCATTTTTTATTGTATAGATTTATATTCCCCATTTATTTCGCATTTGTGTACATATTTTTAATGCAACCTCAAAGTCAGACAGAAGTGTAAATCTCAATGTGTCCAAAATATATTAGATAATCCATCAGTTTTCTTTTTCACCTTATAAAATAAACATTACTTGCTCATTTATGCCATCATTTATATTTTATTGTATTTATTTATTTTATGATTCTACCTATCTACACACACACACACACACACACACACACTCAGGACAAGAATTGTCTATGAAGAATATATTCCAACCTCCCCTAAAGCAGGGACTAGCTTGGAGTCACCTGAACATGTTTTAGACTTCCATGGTTAAAAGTCACTGAATAGAAATAGAAAGTATGTCATCTTCTGAAAATCCCAGTAAAAGAATAGTAGAAGGGCTTTTTTTTTTCAGTGCTAACCCACAGGATAAAGGGAATGGAAGACAAGGTAAACAATAGAGGAGACTGCAACACAATTTTGAAAGCAGGAAAGAAGATGAATAATGAGGAAAAGACTTTTCAGAAAAGAAAACTGCGTACTGCTTTTGGGGAGCTGGGCGGCTGAAAGAGTCAGGAGAGTTGGCCAAGACCTCACTGTTTTAACCTTTGTAGGAAGTGAATATTATGTGTGTGTGTGCATGTGTTTGTATAATATATTTGTAATTATTTTTTAAACATAAATACACAAACAGATGCACAGAATTAGGTCAAATATAGTAAATATAGTCCTTGTTCCATGTTTATTGTTAATGGTCCATTCATAGATCTCTTGATTTTATTTGGATTTTTAAAATTTTCACTTATTAATAGTGAATACCTATAAATACATTGCCCAAACTAAAAACTAAAGTGTTATCAATATCATATCTATCTACCTGTGTATTCCTCCCATAACACATCTCATATTGCCCTCATCCTAAATTTTAAGTTTATTATATTTTGGCCTTTTTTAAACATCATAATTTACACACATATCTTGTTTTATTGCTAGTCTTGGAACTTTACATAAACAACAAGTTATATGTTCTTAATGCTTGCTTTTATTCACTTAGCATTATAGAACTAAAATTTCTCTGTTGTTATATGTAATTGGAGTTCATTCATTTCAAATACTGTATAACATTGTTTGGTGACTATATGAATTTATACTCATTTATCTCAATGAACACTTTTTTTACCAGAGTTTTGTTATTATGAACATGGAAATTATGAATTCTTATGCACACATCCTGGACCATATATCCTAAAATTCTCTTGGCAACACAGAGGAGTAGAAGTTCTGCATCACAGAATATGCGAATGTTCAACTTCCAAAGGTAATGCAAACTAGTCCTTCAAACTGGCTCATAACAATTGACACTCTCACCCTAATGTCTAAGAAGATTTCATTCATACATACCCTTTGGAATATGTGGGATTTTCAGATATCTTGATTTTTGACAAAAAAATAGTTATAAAATACTATTGTATTGAGATTGTGATTTGCATTTCTAGATTACTGGATTTCCAGAGATGATAAACTTCTCAATTTATTGATTATACAAGTTTTTCTTTGTATTATATTTACTCATAGCCATTGTCAGTATTTCTAGTGTTACTCATTTTCTTCTCTTTATTCTGAATATCTCTTATGGTTATTATCAGTAATGATAACAATACTAATTTTGTTTCAACTTTACATATAGCAATAGCTTTTCTTAACTTACAGCTTACATTTCCACCTTTCTTTAAGATGCCTTTTCATAAAGATAATCCCTTAAGTTTAATACAGTCTAAATTATCAATTTTGTTTCACTTAAAGCTAATACTTCTTATATTTTATTTAATATACTTGTCTATTCTTACTTCATGCATTTTCTTTTAGATGTGTTATGGTTTTGATATTAAATGGTTTTGTCCCTTTGGGGTTGATGTTTCAGTATGCCATACTGCAGTATCTATTTTCACTTTTTTCCATGTGTACAGACACCACACTCATTAACTAAGCCTACATTTCTCCTTTGGCTGGCAATGTATCTCCGAGATATACCTCATTTCCAATTGTGGTTGGGTCGGTTATTGCTTTTTCATTTATATTCATCAACATTCCTATCCATGTCCTAATACTTCAATCTCTTGTTCCCTATTGTTTTATGTCTTTATATCTGTTAGGGCAAGTTTTCCTCTCTTGACACTTTTTTAGATTATCTTAACTACTGAGGTCCCCTGTGCACCATAAACATTTTATAATCAAATGGTCAATTTTCATAAAATGTCTTTGTTGGGATTTTCATTGAAGATGTATTTAATCTATAGATCACTTTGAGGGAGCTACCATCATTACAATACTAGATTTTGTTATTCATTAACATATAATATCACTCCTTCCGTTTAAGTAATTTTAATGCTCTTCCATCAAGTTATATGATTTTAATGTGCACATTTTGAACATCATTTGGTGGATTTATTCTTGTAGTTTTTATTGTTGTTATAAATGGCGGTATCTTTTTTATTTGTTGTTATGCTTTCTAATTATTTGTTGCTGGTGACTGGATATGAATTGATATTTGTGTGTGAGATAAACACACACAAATCTCACACACAAATATCAATCTTGCTTAAATTTAGCAATCTTGCTTAAATTCTATTGACTCATCTCTAGGTATTTTAAATTTTCTATGAAAACAGGTTTATATGCAAATAACACTTTTATTTCTTCCTTTCTTCTTATGCCCTTATTTTAGGCTAGATAGCTTAGATAAATATTTTGGATAAATATCTCACTCCAAATTCTAGGACTTTTAATATAGGATTAAATAGAAGTAGAAAAGTGGGAATGCCTGTCTTATTTCTAAATCTAAAGAAAATAATTTGTTTCCCATTTATAATTGTGCCTGTTGAAGAATTTTTTGTTGTTTTCTTGTATCAGATTAAGTTAGTTTCCTTCCATTTCTAGTTTATTGAGAGTTTTACTGTGAATGGCTCTTGAATTTTGTCACTTATTTATTCTGTGTCTATTGAGATGAGGAGATGGCTATTTCCAGTTATCTATTAATTCAGTGAATTAAATTTACACATTTTCTTATATTAAAACATCATTGCATTCCTGAGATGCATCTAACTTTTTTATAGTGTGTTTTTGGTAAATATTGAGTTTCCTTTGCTAATATTTTGTTTGGGATTCCAGAAATCTTGAGGAAAATGTGCTACAAGATTTCTTTTATTTGTTGCTATCTAGTTTGAAGTTAGAACATTCAGGCTGTATTATGTTGTGCCACAGTAAAAACACTTCCAAAATTCAAGTGGCTAAAACATTGCTTGTTTTACTTATTGCTCATGCAACATGCTCATCTCACCTCAGTCACACAGGAACTCAAGATGGCGGAGCTTCCACCATCTGGGACTTTGCCAGTCACCAGGGAGAGAGGAACATAACAAAACACGCAATTGCTATTAAATACTTTTTTTTCTGGAAGTCACACAAATTATGTCTACTCATAATTCATTAACCAAAGCCAAGCCTAATGGCCATGGCTATCATCAAAGACAGAAGGATTCCAATCCTCTCAGGTTTGCAGAAGGGGGAGAACTAAAAGATCCGCCAACAGTTCTAATGACTTCCACAGTCTAGACTTCTGGTAAGAAAACATTTGGCTCTCTATTTTTCCCATATACAAAATATGTCCTCCACCTCCACCAAGGGAAGCAATCCAAAAGTCTTTCCAGTCATGGCAGCAATTTTACAACCTAGGATAAAAGAATGAGGATAGACTTGTATAATATCTTGATATTAGTTCTGGATGTGAATCTTCTTGATTTTAAGACCCATGGACTCTTCCAAAATCCTAAATATAATAAGGAAACCATGACAGACAATTGCAGTAAATATTCTAGAAGAAGAATGGGAGCCACATAGCATACACTGGTCCCACGTAACAGAGACTTATCTATAAAAATCCTGAAAAGCTTCTGAAAAGACATTTTGAGGATTCCCCCATAAGTTGGTAGGATATGATTTTTGAATAGTCCTTGATTCTCCTCTTTGGGAATCATTAACCTGTTGAATTTTCTCCCTGGATCCACATGCTATGTGATTCTTCTCTTTTTACATAAGCCTCCTTGGCTATATCTGAATCGGACATCAGCAAGATGTTCTTCTTGGAATCTGAGCAATTCCCTCAGCTCACTTCTTGCCTGTAGATAGTTGGGAGCCCCAGGATCTTTCTAAGTCTCAGTCATGGTCTATTTTAGTTTCGAATGTTGATTCTTTTGACAGCACAATTCTCTCAAACATATTTTTGGCTTCTCTATTTTATTGCAGTTGGCTCTATGAGCAATGACCACACCCGTTTCTTTTGAGTCACAATTCTCACTTTGAATATTTTTTGCTTTCTCTTCCCCTTGCCTCTCTGTCTTTCTCAACTTAACTATGGGCCTAGAGCATATATGAATGTCTCATACTGCCTGCTAAGTTTCTGTAGTTGCCCCTTTTACCAAGTATTTAGCCATTCCATAACAAGGACTCTTACCCTTTTAGTCTGTAATAAATTGTCCTTGCTATCTACCATTTAACCCATTAAGTCAATACCACATATTGAAATTGTTTCATAGCACTCCCTATATCAGTGTACTAGGACCTCTATCAGTCAGCATGAACCAGTCTTGCCATGGTAGCAAACAGTCCCCAAATGTTAGTGATTTAAAAATACAAAGTTTTATATTTTGCTTATAATTTTGGGTTGATGGTGGCTCTTCTGCTCATCCTCACTTAGAGAAACAGGTTAATGGAATCTTCACTAATCACTTTGGCAAGATAAAGAGAATGTTGCAAACCACATGCTGGCTCTTAATGGCTTCCACTCACAACTAACTGGCCAAAGCAAATCACATGATAATACTTAACTTCGACAAGATGAGGATGTGCAATCATGCCACATGCCTGGAGGAAGGAAAACAAAGAATATGAGAAATTATAATGATGTATGAATCAAATTAAAACAGTTTTTTTTCTTTTTCCTATTGAAGAAGCATGGGGAAAAAGAATTGGATGCAATTGTTGGCTAAGACTGTTTCAGCTCTGACAGTGTTGGAAGACTCAGGATATTACAGGCATTCTGTCTTCCTGGTAGATGGTGTCCTATGCTAGAGATGGAAGCACCAAGGCATTAGGTCTGACACCACTAAACATTCTTGACATCATACTAAATAATTTTATTCTGATTCATGCTCACCAAGTTATCTTCTAATCAGTTGTCTTTATATGTAGCCTGTTCACAAGAAAAAAAATGCACCAACTAGGGAGATATAAACATTCTGTCTCTTTATTGCCATAATTTCCAGTGAAATCTAGTAAATCAGCATTCAACTTTTGTATTTTGTGTGAAAATGTGAGCATGAGTCAGCATCATCAAACCTGACCAGCTCTGCTACACTGACACGATCAAACTCAGAAATGTGATAAATTCCAAGGTAAATTCCTGCTAGAAAATCTAGAGGCAGGGGATCAACTTGACGTTTTACGCTTTCCTCGGAACCACATGAAACAGTTTTTTTGAAAAACAAAAACAAACAAACAACAACAATGAAATCTTGTATTTCTTCTTTTCTTCAAAAGATGTAGAGTGAAAAAGGAATTGTGGAAGAAAGAAGCTTCATATTGTGTTTGGATCAGAATCAGGTAGCAGCACCTGTTTGCGGGGAAAAAGCTGGGCACCAGATCAGAGCCTACAGCTTTTAACAGAAAAAGAAGTCAGAAAACAAATGCTAGTATAAACCACAGTGCAGAGTTGCTGAGGACAGTGAAAATCAGACCTGGTTGTTGGAAGAAAGCAAGACAGGACACAGAGCAGGCCTCAGCCGATTTCAACTAGTGTAGAACATGCTCAATTATCCCTGTTTTGTTGGACTTTTTGCTGATTTTTATACACAACAAGCTCAGTCTCATAGATTTTGAATTGATTATGACATCTGCATGGAGTGCATTCTCACCAAATCCTTCAGCATAATTACAAAGCTGAGCAGGAGATGGGGATTTGGGGGTCCAGAGTGAGAAAGTTCTGACTGTGCCAGCAAGTCGCTGTGCCATTTTTGTACCATAAAAGTGACATTCTATGATTAATAAATATTTATTGAATGAATGCTATGGGAATAAATGCTAAGTCATTTATTCTTTTATTAAAAGAGCAGACCAGTTCTTCATTCCACACTGGCAGAAGAAGCAGAGAAACAAACACTAAACCTGCAGACATAATATCTTTGTAAAAAGTAGGCTAATAACTGTGACAAAATGTAGGACAATAAGTGAGAGTCAGGAAGTTCTGAGGTTTCCAATCTTGGTCAGTCAACGACAAATCAATGCTATATAACCATGAAAAATACCTATTATATGAAAGGCTTCACTGCAGTGACTTCTTTCTAGCCTGGGGCAGGACTTGCCTCTGCAACAACATGAATGAAAGTATGTTCAAAGGCAATCAAGGAAGATCCAAGATGCCTATGTCTTTCTGTTCTCCACCATTGAATTACTATATCTATTCTCCATCAAGAACAGTCTCCATTGAGAGATGAGTAAAAACCAAAAATAGATGATTATGGGCCTGTCACACTCCCGGTAAAAAGAAAAAAAGAAATATATCCCCAAAATGAAGTACATTTCTAGTTGTCAGAAAAGTACCATTGGTTTTTTGTAAATTGAAAAAAAAAATTGTTTAAAATAATGACTTTTCTAAAAAAGTTAAAAATTAAGAAACTAACGAATCCATTGCCTAAGGAGAAAAAGGACTCAAGTCACTCATGCAGGCTCTTAAATAAGAAATGTAAAAAGGAGATAAACATTTAGTTTCCAAAGCTCAGGGGGCTTGGGAAATAAAAGAGATAAACTGTACTTGTTATAGAAACGGAATCACATTAGGAGGGAAAAAAAAAAAGACATTACTGAAACCACAATCAAGAACATATAGAAAACAGCATGAAGAAAATAACGGGAAAATAAAAAGGAAAGGAGATAAATTAAAAAGCAGGAACATAAAGAAGTACAAGAAGAAGGGACAATATAAAATATATCCAGTGTCCATGAAGATAACAGAACTAGTAAAAAGGAAAAAGAAGTATAATTAATGATTAATTTCTTGAAATAAAGCTTGCTCTACCAACGAATGATCCCAAGAAGCTCCAGGAAAACTTTAATACAGAAAGATCCTTAAGAAGACAGACTGGAAATAATATTTAGTTCCTAAAAGATGGAAAGATATTAATAGGTTTTCTGGCAAAATTTCCAGTAATTTGTAAAGACAGAAAATTCAGGGCAACATGTGCCTCTCAACATCAAAACACTGGATCCAAGTGTTTGATCTCCATCCAAGCTATCATTAAAGTAGAAAAGCATTAAGCGGACTGTCTAAAAAATACAGCGACTAAAGAAATTCAATATCTCAGTTTGTTTTCTGTTGTTAATAACAGAGTAGCTCAAACTGGGTAATGCGTAAAGAAAAAGAATTTATTTCTTACAGTGATGGAGGCTGAGAAGTCCAAGATTGAGGGATCTCATCTAGTGAAAGCCTTCTTACTGGTGGAGACTGCAGAGTCTTGAGGTGGTGCAGAGCATCACATGGAAAGGGGGCTGAGTGTTCTAGCTCAGGTCTCCTATCCTCTTCCCCAGTTCCATTCCCATAAACCATTAATCCATCAACCCATTAATTCATTAATCCATGAGTGTATTAATCTATCCATGAGAGCAGTCTTCATGATTCAATCACGTCTTAAAGCACCATCTTTAAATACTGCCACATTGCAGACTAAGTAGCAACACAAGAAATTTGCAGGACAATTCAAGCCATAGAATGCAACATACATCAATAGAAAACAAAGAAACAAAAATACCCTCTAGAATGATTTAAGAATAAATTCCAGATAATCAAAAGATGAATATAGAAACTATGGTAAGAAGTAATTGTTGGTGAACACCAAACACATTTAAATGTAAAATCTAAGCTAAAATTGCAGAGAAATTTGTTACAAGAACAAAAAACAAATATTATAAATTATGATAATACAGAAATATATGGCAAAAAGAAATCTCGTCACTTTGAATATAAGTCAATGGATTTACAACAAATTATTTTTAGTACACATATGTATAACATTCTAAGAAGTATATATATGCTTTAAGAAGTATATATACATACATATATACATATATATATAATACACACATTTGGTGTTAATCAACTGCTTATCTCCTATCTTTTTTATATCTAGATGACAAACATTCTTTAGGTGATTGTATTCAGTTGTATGAATTCAAATACAATCTGCATACTAAATGATGAGCTAGTCAACCTGTAATTCAAATGCTGGGCTTCTTCCTGAGCTTCTGACCTCATAATTCAGATTTTCTATTAGCAATTTATCCTGAATATGCATAATCAAATTATAATGTGCTCCAAAACCTATTTCTCCTCTTCTTTTCTTCCTCTTAAGATACCACATATAATTTCTTACCAGTTACCAATTAGCAAGACAGACATCTGAAATCTCTAATCTGCTTTAAGCCATATATAATAAAGATTTATTTTAGATATTATTATAATTTTAAGATCTGTAATTTCCATCTGTTTGTTTCATATGGTTTTAATTTCATTGCTGAGTTTCCCATTTTTTATTCATTAAGATCATTTTTAAGTTGTTTTTTTTTTTTGAAACTGAGTCTCACTCTGTTGCCCAGGCTGGAGTGCAGTGGCACCATCTCAGCTCACTGCAACCTCAGTCTCCTGGGTTCAAGCAATTCTCTGCCTCAGCCTCCCGAGTAGCTGGGATTACAGGTGCCCACAACCACACCCGGCTAATTTCTGCAATTTTTTTTTTTTTTTTTTTTTTTTTTGTAGAGACGGGGTTTCACCATTGTAGCCAGGCTGGTCTTGAACTCCTAACCTTGTGATCCACCCGCCTCAGCATCCCAAAGTGCTGGGATTACAGGCGTGAGCCACCACGCCCGGCCTCCTTTTTAAAGTTTTTTATTTGCGTTACTATGGATACATACTACCTGTATTATTTATGGAGTACATGTGATAGTTTGATAAAAGCACACAGTGCGTAATGATCAAGTCACGGTAACTGGGGTATGCATCACCTCAAGCATGTATCATTTCTTTGTGTTAGGAACATTCCAATTCTGCTGCTAGTTATTTTGAAATATACAATATATTTTTGTTAAGATCTTTTTAAATTTTAAGTCCTCATAACCTTTATAACAGTTGCATTAAAATCCTTGCCTGCTATTCTATTACCTGTGTTGTCTCATCTTTGATTACTACCAACTATGTTTTCTTTGTAACATAGGTTATATTTTTTCTTCTGTTTCTTTAAATATTTAGTAATTTTTTACTGGCTACTGCGCATTATGGATAATACATTGTAGAAACTCTGGATTTGAGTTTGTTTTCTTTGAAAAGTGTTGACTTTTGTTTCAGTTTAGCAGCCAGTTAACTTAGCTAAACTCAGACCCCTTGGTGTGTTTCCTCCATGGTAAGTGGCAGCTGAAATCTCTATTCAGTTCTTCAGACTTCTAGCTGTTGCTGTTTACTGTTGGTGTCTCCCTAATGCATGCACTAAAAAAAAAAAAAAAAGAAAGGTGGAGTATTTACACAGATTTAATGTGATACTCTCCTTTTCCAGACTTTCCAACTAATTTTCCAGTGGCTCTGGAAGTCACAAACTATGCCTCCCATATCTTCAAGCTAGTAAGGCTATGGTTTGCTCTGAGTTCTTGTTACCTCCTTCTAAGGCAGCTGGAATTGCCCTCAGACAAAAAGCCATTTACCTGTGAATATCACTCGATACAGTACATTTTTTTTCACAGTTGACGCCTCTCTTGTTCCTGCCTGCTTTTATGCTATGCTTGCCTTTTAATAGTTAGATAAAATATTTTGTCAAGAATTTATACTTGTTTCCTGCAGGTATATTAGTATGATTTAAGCTACTTCCTCATTATTGGAAATAGAATATCTAACACATATTAAAAATTTACATTTAAAAAATAAATATCATGTTACTATCAAGCTAAAATGATTTAGTGATTTATCACTGAATCGGTTCTCAACATATGATCCCTAAAATAAGATACGTAAAGGAATGTTAAATTAAAACAAACAAAAAAGTCTTGAACTAAATTGTTTAAAAAGTGTCCTATGACACAAAATTAAACAGCTGTTTTAATACAATTATTTTCCTTACAGTTATTCCTTTGACATAAAAATTGTTTTATAAACTCAAACAAGTGCTATAAAATAGCAATCATTTCTGACCTTGGTAACTTGGTATTTTACCTTTTGGGATTATTATTCTATGGAAATCTTTTTGTGGAATTAATAGCCTGTAGAATAATATTTTTAAAAATGTTTTCTATTTCCGTCCCCTAAGAGAACCATACTCTAATATTTTATATACTTTATAAATATGCATATTCTAAAGTCAAATGCATATTTAATACATTTATTGGTGATGCTATTTTTGTGTATAGTTTATGTACATTTTTGTATGTTAAAATGAACATATGCTAAAATTGTATTTAACTCATTAATCATTTAATGATTAGGAGGATGACAAACCTGATTCAAAGAAACATAATAAACAGAATATATATCATATACATTCAGGGAAAGCAAAAATAAATAATGCTGAAATAAGATTATGCAACTAAATCCAAAACTAGTTCATCTTACAGACAGAAAATGTAAAACCTTTAGATTTATCTTCTTTTATGGAAAAAATCATTGCCATGTAATTAGCTTCCTACAAATTAACATCTAACTCGAAAGAGTTGTAATTTGTTTGCTGCTAATCAGTGGTAAGTCCAGCAAAAGCGTATGTCCTTAGAGCAAGTAGATTCTTAAGCAAGTTTATTAGCATAGCATGATAATGAAGGTCATGCTGTCATCCTTTTTCCTTATTTCTAAGTTTACAATAATTTTTCTTAATAGTCCTTCCTAATGATTAAAAAGCAATCTCTAAGTGGTATTTAATTTATATAAATGGTATTAGAATATAAATGTTTGAAATCATTTATTTTTTCCTTTCGACATTATCTTTCTTTTGCATTAGATGGATAGATAGATGATAGACCGATCTTGTTTTATACTACCGCATGGTATCACATAGTGTGCTTTCACCAGGTGCAGTGCTATAATCTTGGAGCGGGGAAGAGTTTGATGTGATGGAAAAATAAGGTCAAGGGAGAGAAATCTGTAAGACAAGGCTGGTAAGGTCAACTAGGGACATTTTGTAAAGGTCACATGCATAAGGAAAAGTAATGTTGTTGAGGTTATACTACGTTACTGGACAAAGGACAGGAAGTGCACCAAACTAATCTCAAGGAAATAATCAAATGACATAAAGATACTCACATAATGTTACTCATAATGTTTTATGCAACAGTGAAAAGTTGAAAAATAAGTCAGTGCTAAATATAGGCAGATGATCATGTAACTGAGAGTAGTATTTCAACTAGTTGATATACTATTCATCAAAAATTACATCGCAAAGAGCTGCAACAGTATACAACAGTATGGGAAACAAAACAACATATAACCTTAAAATATGATCAATTATAATGGTACATTTTAAAAAGCTTAAACATGTTACATTCTCAAGAATTTTACTTACAGAAAAATGTACAAATGGACTTGATACTACATGCAATAGTCAAATCAAGTGCTGATAAGCTCAAAAATATTTAATTTTCTTTTTTTGTTATGTTATGTAATACTGTGAATATACATGCTTAAGAATTTAATCCAAATAATCTTCAATTACCTAAGAAAATAGAAGATAATAAAATTTTAAAGTACAACTTATTATTTAAAATGTATCATACTTTAACTGGGCATTTAAATGCAAGTTTGTGTATTGTAAAAATTGAAATTGGGCTCCTAATAGCCATGATCTTTAGACATGCGTCAACAATAATTCTGATTAAAGACAGAGTGAGCATGGTTAATGTGGACCCTGGGATGTGTAATAGCAGCGAATTGCCATAGTAGGGCATTTCTATAATCAGAAGGATTTTCCAAGTATGGCTTCTCCTTTACATATTTACACTGACTCGAAACTAAAATATGAAGAGTAAAAGGCCCATCGCATTGCTTACACAAGCTCACAGGTGGCTTAGTTTCAACTCTGCTGATTATGTCAATTAGGGCTCCAAAAAAACTATTTTAGCCATTCCAACTCATAATCAAACAGTGCAAATATTTTAAAATCTGTACATTATTGGCATAATTAAAAAAATAGTTATTTTCTATCTCACTGCATATAAAGTGTAACTTATCTTAGAGTTATAGAAAACTGAGATATACAGGCTATTTGATAATCAATCATGAAGTTAATCCCTTCCACCCATTCTGCCTTAAATTTAGAGCTGAATAAACTAAGTGCCCTACTCTATGAAGGGCTTTTCAAAAGATTGGTATCTCAGAAATCAAGTATATCAGTTTCTTATTTTGTACTATCTCCACCTTGGAAATACCTTGGTGCTTTTTCTCATCACTTATCCAAGAAATTATTTTCCAGATTCAAACTACAAATCACATTTGTGATTCTTTCTGTCTGGAAAACAATGCTGTCAAGTGCTAAATTAAATTATGTACACATCAGCAAAACACCTCGAGTTCTGTTGATTTGTGGTAGTATACCACATATCTCTACCTCTTATGTTCTTCTGTTTTTCTACTTTAAATGCGTGGAATTCTTGACCCTTTCCTGTCCTTTTCCTCTCTCCAACTTCATATTCTGGCTCATCTAGGAAATCTTACCAATCTGAGCCAGAAGGACTATCCAGTCAGAGATTACAGGAAGTTTAGCATATGCGTACCTGGTCAAAATGTAGTAAAAATATTGGATTCCAATCTCCCACTGGCAGCAAGCAAAAAAAATGGATAAAAAACACAAAATGATGTTTTGAAAAAAACTAGACATCAGGCATCAAAGGACAGTTTCCAGAGAAATGGAACAAATATTGTGAACCCAGTGATTGCATATATTACTACCTTGAAAGAATTCCCAGGCTTTGGCACAGAGAGGAGGAACACAGAAAAATCCTAACAGACTTGCTGAGCTGAGAAAGCAGAACTCAGAATCTAGGAAGATTTTTCAGGATAGAGTAACAGAGAAAAGAGAGTGGTACAGAGATAACACTGGAAATCTACAGAGGGTCCCCCTGGACTATTCAACTGAATACTGATCAACACATGCATGTGATAAAATAACTGAGACCAAGGAAAGAACCACTGTAAAGCACTTAAAAGCATAAGAGGTGAGAGTGTTCAGTGTTCATACAGGGCAGAGAAGAGTGCTTGTTCCTTCCAGACAGGCTGAAAAATTATTATTTATAAGCCATTGTGTAGCACACATGAAGGCACTTTTCTCATTAAGGAAAAGTAGTTTGAGCATTGCTCTGGTCTCATTTAAAAAAACTGTAAAGGTTGGGTAGGCGCAGTGGCTCACGCCTGTAATCTCAGCACTTTGGGAGGTTGAGGCAGGTGGATCATGAGGTCAAGAGATCAAGACCATCCCGGCCAACATGGGGAAACCCGTCTCTACTAAAAATACAGAAATTAGCTGGGCATGGTGGCACGTGCCTGTAGTCCCAGCTACTCGAGAGGCTAAGGCAGGAGAATCGCTTGAACCCAGGAGGCAGAGGTTGCAGTGAGCCGAGATCATGCCACTGCACTCCAGCCTGGACGACAGAGCGAGTCTCTGTCAAAAAAAAAAAAAAAAATCGTAAAGGTTATAACGAAAAGGATCAAACTATCTCCAAGCAACTTAACTGCATTCCAGAACAAAGTTAAATATTAATAATATTTATGAAAACACCAAAATACCTAGCACCCAATAAGGTAAAATTCTCAACGTTTTCCTCCAACCAAAAAATATCAGGCATGCAAAAAAAACTAGGAAATATGACATAGAGCAAGGATATAAATCAATTAATTGAAACAAAAACAGAGCTCAAGCAGACATTAGAATTAACAGACCAGTACATTAAAAGAGTTATTATCACTACTACTAGCATTATTATTAAACTACTTATTTGAGGTAAAAACTACAATGTGTTCACAAAATTTCAGACATAGTAGATAGCAAAAACCCCAAATCAAACTCTTAAAGATGAAAACTACAATGTATGAGTGAAAAACACACTGGGTAAGAGTAAAAGATTAGACATGGAGATGGGCCAAAATGGCTGACTACAAGCAGCTGGTATGCACCATTCTCATAGAGAGAAGTAGAAAGGGTGAGTAAATATAGTACTTTAAACTGAAACATCCAGGTACATCCATTGGAATGCATCAAGCAAACAACTCTACCCACAGAGAACAAAGAAAAGCAAGGCAAAATGACCACCTACCCAGGAGTAACGTGGAGCCAGGAGAGCCTCCCTGCCTAGGGAAGTGGTGAGTTGAGTGAGCAATCCCAGGCACACACACTTCTCCCATGGATTTTTGCAACCCTTGGGTCAGGAGATCCCCTCATGAACCCACTCCACCGGACCTGCAATCTGACACACAGAGCTACGTGGAGTTTTGGCTGAGCAGCTAATCAGACACATGCAGCGCCCCAGAAGCTGTATATATTCAGGCTTCCCAACAAAAGTAGATGCAACTCCAGCAAAGCAGGGTTAGACCCCTGTGCTTACCCTTAGGCAAAGGGTTGAATCCAGGGGGTTAAGGAGCAAGGATCTACAGGTCCTGCTTCCACAACATTTCACAGGATAAGACCCACTGACGTGCAACTCCAGCCAGCTACTGGTGTGGCAGCATTACACTTCCCTGAGATGGAGCTCCTATCCATAACCATTGTTGCCTCTGGTGCAGCCACCCTATGGAAAAAGTGGCCAGACTGCCTTGTTACACAGGTCCCCTATCTATTCCTCCACACTCAGTGGGAACTCCCATCTAGGGTATCTAGCCACCCACACCGGTATTTTCCAGCTGGCAGCAGTTTCAGACTTCCCTGGGATGAAGCTCCAGAGGGAGGGGCGGGACACCATCTTTGCTCTTTTGCAGCCTTCACTGTTGATACCTTCAGGTGTTGGAAAATCCAAGGTGACTACAAAGTGGAATGGACCCCCAGCATACTGTAGCACCCCTAAGAAAGTGACCAGACTGTTATGTGGGATACCCATCCAGTACCCTCTCACTGGGCAGCAAAATGGAAAGGAAAGATAGTTATTAACCAATACAAAAACACACTTAAGTACACAGACCATTGACACTATAAAGCAACCACACAAACAACACAATGACAGGATTAAATCGATATATATCAATACTAACCTTGAAAGTTAACCAGGCTGATCTCAAACTCCTGACTTCAGGAGATCTGTCTGCCTCAGCCTCCCAAAGCGCTGGGATTACAGGCGTGAGCCACCGCGCCTGGCTTTATTTATGTATGTATGTATTTATTTATTTATGAGATGGAGTTTTGCTCTTGTTGCCCAGGCTGGAGTGCAATGGTGCAATATTGGCTCACTGCAACCTCTGCCTCCTGGGTTCAAGCGATTCTCCTGCCTCGGCCTCCCAAGTAGCTGGGATTACAGGTGCCTGCCACCACACCCAGCTAATTTTTTGTATTTTTAGTAGAGACGGGGTTTCGCCATGTTGGTCAGGCTGGTCTTGAATGAATGTGTTTTCTTCACATTCTTGTTCCAATGGAAACCTGGCTGTTCCCCAAGGGCAGTGCTTACTCTGCATTCCTCAATTGCTAGTTTATGTGTCTCTCAACTCATGTACCTCTCTGTACTGCCATTTCTTCTCTCTTCTCCATCAGAAACTCAGCTCTAATCAGTCATAGTTGCATACACATGTAGTCCTAGGTACTCAGGAGGCTGAGGTGGGAGGATCACTTGAGCCCAGGAGTTCACTGTTAGAGTGAGCTATGATCACAACTCTGCACTGCAGCCTAGGCCACGGAGCAAGATTCTGTCTCAAAAACAAAACAGAACAAAACAAAACAAAAAACCCACAAAAACCCAACCCAGTGCTTTTGAAATATACATCACTAAACTACTGTGTATTGCTCATTCTTGTTATTTGGTTTCTTGTCTAATCACATTTATTCACTTACAGTTTTAATACCCTGAATATTCCTGAGGAATATAAAGAGGCAATAATTTTAGCCACATACATCCTGGTTATATAGAATTGCTCCTGTGTAGAATAAAAATACATATGCTCTTTTTAGTTGAGAGGAAAATATGAAAATCTCATTTTATATAGCCTTGATTAGAGGGCAATACGTAAGACAAAGAATTCTGTTAGAGAGGAAAGTGTCACCCTGGACTTAGAAATCTTTTTTCATAGATGGTGTGTCCTGTGTTAGGTCTTACTTGGAAGAAAATTGAAGTAAAAAACAGCTTTAAGTAGCTGAATAATTAGGATTAATTAGTATCTGTTGAATCTAAATCCCTTAAGACTAAATTTCATTGCAGCTCTGTACCCTCAGCAAGACTTCCTTTCTTGATTGTTTTTTCCATTTAATATAAAATTTAAAAGATGCCCATATTGTCAGGTTGTTTTTAGTCACCAGACTGTCTTTAATAGCCTCTGATGTTATAAAACTGGAGTCATGAAATTGTTTCGCAGGAAATAGTGATAATTCCTTCAATAAACATCTGCTATTCTTATAAATATCAAAAAAAAAAGAAAGTAAACATGCTAAATGGCCCATTTAAAAGGCACAGAGTGGCAAGCTAGATGAAAAAAAAAAAAAAACAAGACCCAGCGGTATTCTGTCTTCAAGAGATCCATCTCACATTCAATGACAATCATAGGCTTAAAATAAAGGGATGGAGGAAAATCTACCATGCAAATGGAAATCAGCAAAAGCAGGAGTTGCAATCCTAATTTCAGACAAAATAGATGTTAAACCAGCAAAGATTTTAAAAAAAGACAAAAAAGAACATTACATAACGGTAAAGGATTCAATTCAATGAGAAGATCTAACTATCCTAAATATACATGCACCCAACAAAGGAGCAACCAGATTCATAGAGCAAGCTCTTAGAGACCTACAAAGATAATTAGACGCCCACGCAGTAATAGTGGGAGACTTCAACACTCCATTGCCAGTATTAAACAGATCAGAGGCAGAAAATTAACAAAGATATTCAGTACCTGAACTCAACATTGGACCAAATGGATCTGATAGACTACTGCAGAACCCTCCACCAAAAAAAAAAAAAAAGATTATGCTTTCTTTTCATCCTCACATGGCACATACTCTGAAATCAACCACACAATCAGACATAAAACAATCCTGAGCCAATGCAAAATAACTGAGATCATACCAAACACACTCTTGGACCACAACACAATAAAAATAGAAATCAAGACTTTAAAATTGCTCAAAACCATGCAACTACATGGAAATTAAACAATGTGCTCCTGAATGACGTTTGTGTAAATAATAAAATTGAGCCCAAAATCAACAAGTTCTTAGAAACTAATGAGAACAAAGATATAACATACCAGAATCTCTGGGACACAGATAAGGCAGTGTTAACAGAAAAAATTATAGCACTAAATGCTCACATCAAAAAGTTAGAAAGATCTCAAATTAACAACCTAACATCACAGCTAGAGCAAATCAACTCCAAAGCTAGCAGAAGACAAGAAATAACCAAAATCCAAGCTGAACTGAAGGAGCTCAAGATATGAAAAACCATTCAAATGAATCCAGGAGTTGTTTTTTAAAAATATTAATCAGATAGATAGGGTGCTAGCTAGACTAATAAATAAGAAAAGAGATAAGATCCAAATAAATGACAAAGGGGATGTTACCACTGATACCACAGAGATACAAACAACCATCAGATAATGCTATGAACACATCTATACACACAAACTAGAAAACCCAGAAGAGATGGTTAAGTTCCTAGACACATAAACCCTCCCAAGACTGAACCAAGAAGAAACTGACTCCCTGAACATACCAACAATGAGCTCTGAAATTAAATCAGTAATAAATACCTAACAATGAAAAAAAAGCCCAGTAAAAGATGTGTTCACAGCTGTATTCTACCAGATACACAAAGAAGAACTGGTACCATTCCTACCGAAACTACTCCAAAAATTGAGGAGAAGGGCCTCCTCTCCAACTCATTCGATGAGGCCAGCCTCACCCTGAAACCAAAACCTGGCAGAGACACAACGAAAAGAAATTTTCAAGCCAATATTTTTAGGAACATTGATGCAAAAAGACTCAACAAAATGCTGGCAAACTGAATCCAGTAGCATATCAAAAAGCTAATCCACCACAATCAAGTAGGCTTTATCCCTGTGATAGAAGGTTGGTTCAACATATGAAAATCAATAAATGTGATCTATCACATAAACAGAACTAAAGACAAAGACCACATGATTATCTCAAGAGATGCAAAAAAGGCTTTTGATAAAATTCAAAATCCCTTCATTTTAAAAACTCTCGATAATCTAGGTATTGAATGAACATACCTCAAAATAATAAGAGCCATCTGTGACAAATCCATAGCCAACATCATGCTGAATGGGCAAAAGCTGGAAATATTCCCCTTGAAAACTGGCACAAAAGAAGGATGCCCTTTCTCACTACTTCTATTCCATATAGTAATTCCCGGCCAGAACAATCAGGCAAGAGAAAAAAATAAAGGACATCCAAATAGAAAGAGAGAAACTCAAACTATCCCTGTTTGCAGATGACATGATTCTATATTTAGAAAATCTCATAGTGTTCACCCAAAATCTCCTTCAGCTGATAAACAACTGCAGCAAAGTTTCAGGATACAAAATCAACATTCTCAAATCAGTAGCATCCTTATACACCAACAACAGCCAAACCAAGAGCCTAATCAGGAACACAATCCTATTCAGAATTGCCACAAAAAGAATAAAATTTCTAGAAATATGGGTAATCAGGGAGGTAAAAGATCTCTACAATGAGAATTCCAAAGCACTGCTCAAAATAATCAGAGATGACACAAACAAATGGAAAAGCATTCCATTCTTATGGATCAGAAGAATCAATATCATTAAAATGGCTATACTGACCAAAGCAATTTACAGATTCAGTGCCATTCCTCTCAAACTACCAATGATATTCTTCACAGAACTAGAAAAAATATTTGAAAATTCATGTGGAACCAAAAAAAAAAAGAGCCTGAATAATCAAAGCAATACTAAGCAAAAAGAACAAATCTGGAGTCATCATGTTACCCAATTTCAAACTATGCTACGAGGCTACAGAATGGTACTGGTACAGGGGAGTTTAACAGAATAGAGAGACCAAAAATAAGGCCACATACCTACAACCATCTGATCTTCAACAAAGTTCACAAAAACAAGCAATTGGGAAAGGACTTTATTCAATAAATGTTTCTAGGATAACTGACAAACCATATACAGAAGATTGAAACTAGACCCCTTCCTTTCACCATATAAAAAAATTAACTCAAGATGGATTAAAGACTTAGATGTAAAACCTAAAACTATAAAAACCCCATAAAAAAGTCTAGGAAATACCATTTTGAACAACAGCCTTGGGAAACAATTTATGACTAAGCCCTCAAAAGCAATTGTAACAAAAACAAAAATTGGCAAATGCAGTCTAAACTAAAGAGCTTCTTCCACAGCAAAAGAAACTATCACGAGTAAACAACCTACAGAATGAGAGAAAATATTCACAAACTATGCATTTGACAAAGGTTTAATAGCTAGAAACTATAGGGAACTTAAATAATTCAACAAGAAAAAATTGACCACATAGTTGGAAGTAAAGCTCTCCTCAGCAAATGTAAAAGAACAGAAATTATAACAAACTATCTCTCAGACCACAGTGCAATCAAACTAGAACTCAGGACTAAGAAACTCACTCAAAACTGCTCAACTACATGGAAACTGAACAACCTGCTCCCGAATGACTACTGGGTACATAATGAAATGAAGGCAGAAATAAAGATGTTCTTTGAAACCAATGAGAACAAAGACACAACATACCAGAATCTCTGGGACACATTCAAAGCAGTGTGTAGAGGGAAATTTATAGAACTAAATGCCCACAAGAGAAAGCAGGAAAGATCCAAAATTGACACCCTAACATCACAATTAAAAGAACTAGAAAAGCAAGAGCAAACACATTCAAAAGCTAGCAGAAGGCAAGAAATAACTAAAATCAGAGCAGAACTGAAGGAAATAGAGACAAAAAAAAAACCCTTCAAAAAAGTAATGAATCCAGGAGCCGGTTTTTTGAAAGGATCAACAAAATTGATAGACCACTAGCAAGACTAATAAAGAAAAAAAGACAGAAGAATCAAATAGACTCAATAAAAAATGATAAAGGGGATATCACCACCGATCCCACAGAAATACAAACTACCATCAGAGAATACTACAAACACCTCTACGCAAATAAACTACAAAATCTAGAAGAAATGGATAAATTCCTTGACACATACACCCTCCCAAGACTAAACCAGGAAGAAGTTGAATCTCTGAATAGACCAATAACAGGCTCTGAAATTGTGGCAATAATCAATAGCTTACCAACCAAAAAGAGTCCAGGACTAGATGGATTCACAGCCGAATTCTACCAGAGGTACAAGGAGGAACTGGTACCATTCCTTCTGAAACTATTCCAATCAATAGAAAAAGAGGGAATCCTCCCTAACTCATTTTATGAGGCCAGCATCATCCTGATACCAAAGCCGGGCAGAGACACAACCAAAAAAGAGAATTTTAGACCAATATCCTTGATGAACATTGATGCAAAAATCCTCAATAAAATACTGGCAAACCGAATCCAGCAGCACATCAAAAAGCTTATCCACCATGATCAAGTGGGCTTCATCCCTGGGATGCAAGGCTGGTTCAATATATGCAAATCAATAAATGTAATCCAGCATATAAACAGAACCAAAGACAAAAATCACATGATTATCTCAATAGATGCAGAAAAGGCCTTTGACAAAATTCAACAACCCTTCACGCTAAAAACTCTCAATAAATTAGGTATCGATGGGACATTTCTCAAAATAATAAGAGCTATCTATGACAAACCCACAGCCAATATCATGCTGAATGGGCAAAAACTGGAAGCATTCCCTTTGAAAACTGGCACAAGACAGGGATGCCCTCTCTCACCACTCCTATTCAACATAGTGCTGAAAGTTCTGGCCAGGGCAACTAGGCAGGAGAAGGAAATAAAGGGTATTCAATTAGGAAAAGAGGAAGTCAAATTGTCCCTGTTTGCAAACGACATGATTGTATATCTAGAAAACCCCATTGCCTCAGCCCAAAATCTCCTTAAGCTGATAGGCAACTTCAGCAAAGTCTCAGGATACAAAAGCAATGTACAAAAATCACAAGCATTCTTATACACCAATAACAGACAAACAGAGAGCCAAATCATGACTGAACTCCCATTCACAATTGCTTCAAAGACAATAAAATACCTAGGAAGCCACCTTACAAGGGACATGAAGGACCTCTTCAAGGAGAACTACAAACCACTGCTCAAGGAAATAAAAGAGGATACAAACAAATCGAAGAACATTCCATGCTCATGGGTAGGAATAATCAATATCGTGAAAATGGCCATACTGCCCAAGGTAATTTATAGATTCAATGCCATCCCCATCAAGCTACCAATGACTTTCTTCACAGAATTGGAAAAAACTACTTTAAAGTTCATATGGAACCAAAAAAGAGCCTGCATTGCCAAGTCCATCCTAAGCCAAAAGAACAAAGCTGGAGGCATCACACTACCTGACTTCAAACTATACTACAAGGCTACAGTAACCAAAACAGCATAGTACTGGTACCAAAACAGAGATATAGATCAATGGAACAGAACAGAGCCCTCAGAAATAACGCCGCATATCTACAACTATCTGATCTTTGACAAACCTGAGAAAAACAAGCAATGGGGAAAGCGTTCTCTATTTAATAAATGGTGCTGGGAAAACTGGCTAGCCACATGTAGAAAGCTGAAACTGGATCCCTTCCTTACACTTTATACAAAAATCATTTCAAGATGGATTAAAGACTTAAACGTTAGACCTAAAACCATAAAAACCCTAGAAGAAAACCTAGGCATTACCATTCAGGACACAGGCACGGGCAAGGACTTCATGTCTAAAACACCACAAGCAATGGCAACAAAAGACAAAATTGACAAATGGGATCTAATTAAACTAAAGAGCTTCTGCACAGCAAAGGAAACTACCATCAGAGTGAACAGGTAACCCACAAAATGGGAGAAAATTTTCACAACCTACTCATCTGACAAAGGGCTAATATCCAGAATCTACAATGAACTCAAACAAATTTACAAGAAAAAAACAAACAACCCCATCAAAAAGTGGGCAAAGGACATGAACAGACACTTCTCAAAAGAAGACATTTATGCAGCCAAAAAACACGTGAAAAAATGCTCTTCATCACTGGCCATCAGAGAAATGCAAATCAAAACCACAATGAGATATCATCTCACACCAGTTAGAATGGCAATCATTAAAAAGTCAGGAAACAACAGGTGCTGGAGAGGATGTGGAGAAATAGGAACACTTTTACACTGTTGGTGGGACTGTAAACTAGTTCAACCATTGTGGAAGTCAGTGTGGCGATTCCTCAGGGATCTAGAACTGGAAATACCATTTGACCCAGCCATCCCATTACTGGGTATATACCCAAAGGACTATAAATCATGCTGCTATAAAGACACATGCACACGTATGTTTATTGTGGCACTATTCACAACAGCAAAGACTTGGAACCAACCCAAATGTCCAACAATGATAGACTGGATTAAGAAAATGTGGCACATATACACCATGGAATACTATGCAGCCATAAAAAATGATGAGCTCATGTCCTTTGTAGGGACATGGATGAAATTGGAAATCATCATTCTCAGTAAACTATCGCAAGAACAAAAAACCAAACACCGCATATTCTCACTCATAGGTGGGAATTGAACAATGAGAACACATGGACACAGGAAGGGGAACATCACACTCTGGGGACTGTTGTGGGGTGGGGGGAGGGGGGGGATAGCATTGGGAGATATACCTAATGCTAGATGACGAGTTACTGGGTGCAGCGCACCAGCATGGCACATGTATACATATGTAAGTAACCTGCACGTTGTGCACATGTACCCTAAAACTTAAAGTATAATAATAAAAATAAAAATAAAAAATAAAAAATAAAAATGGGCAAGTACATGAACAGACATGTCTCAAAAGAAGGCATACATGCAGCCAACAAGTATGAAAAAAATGCTCAACATCACTAATCATTGGAGAAATGCAAATCAAAACCACAGTGAAATACCATCTCACACATAAGTCAGAATGGCTACTGTAAAAAATTAAAAAAATAGCAGACGCTGGTGGGGTTGTGGAGAAAAGGGAATACTTATATACTGTGGATTAGGATGTAAATTAGTTCAGCCACTGTGGAAAGCAGTATGCAGATTTCTCAAAGAACTTAAAACAGAACTACCATTTGACCCCGCAATATCACCACTGAGTATATACTCAAAGGAAAATAAATTTTCCTACCAAAAAAGGCACATGCACTCATATGTTCCTTGCAACACTGTTCACAATAGCAAAGACATAGAATCCACCTAGATGCCCATCAAGAGTGAACTGGATAAATAAAATGTGGTACCTACACCATGCAATACTACACAGCCATTAAATAAAAAAAACACCTCCTTTGCAGCAACATGGCTGCAGCTGGAAGCTATTGTCCACAGTAAACTAATGCCAGAATGAAAACCAAATACCACATGTTTTCACTTACCAGCAGGAGCTAAACATTGAGTGCAAGTGGACATAAAGATGGGTACGAGAGACACTGGAAATGACTTGAGGAGGGGGTATGAGAGGGGCGTGGGTTGAAAAACTACCTATCAAGTACTGTGCTCACTAACTTGGTGATGGGATAATTTGTAACAGCATCAAGAAATTTACCCATGTAACAAATCTGAACATGTATCTCCTAAGCCTAAAATAACAGTCAAAAAATGGGGAAAAAAAGAATGACAATGCAGTGTTTGGTTCAGTATATGACTAGAAGAGCACAAACATCAGGAAGGGAGAAATTGGAATGTATTACTGTTATATTCTTACACAACACGTGAATATTATTTGAAAATAGATTGTGTTAAATCATAGATACAAACTATGGACACTAAAAATGCAAAATAAATTATAGCTAATAAAAAAATTAAAGAGATAAAATGGAATAATACAAATATTCATATCCACTCAAAGTCAAGAAAAAATGAAAAGTAAACAAAGATCAGACGGAATAAATAGAAAACAAATAGTAAGATAATAGTCTTTAAAAATCTAATCTTATAAATAATTACATTAAATATAAATGGTGTAACTGCCAATTCAAAGGCAGTAACTTTTGAATGGAACAAAAAGCAAGACCCAATTATATTCTTTCTGCAAAAAAAAAATGCACTTCAAATGTAAGACAAAAATAAAATAAGTAAATGAATGTAAAGACTATGCCATGCTAACTCTAATAAAATGAAAGTTACACTGGTTATATAAATATAGAAAGTATATTTCAGATCAAAAGAATATTACCAGGGAAGAAGAGAAAAAGAAGGTTTTACATAATGTTAAAGGTATAATTTTATGAATTGGACCTCACAATCTCAAATATTCGTGTACCTGATAATGCAGCTTTAAAGTATATAATAAAAAACTGATCAAACAGGAAGAAATAGACAAATCTAGAAGTACTGTCAGATATTTCAGTATCCCCCTATAATTGACATTAAATGCACACAGAAAATTATTAAGGATCTACAGAACTTGAACAGTGCTACCAACTGACTTAACCTAACTGAGTTATAAAACACACGGAACCAGAAATGGAAGAATACACATTCTTTCTGAAAGCACAGAGAACATTTACAAAGATGGACTATATTCTATCCATAAAGTTTAAAGGGTTAATGTATACAATGACATCTGATAACAAGAAAATTAAATTAGAAATCAATAACAGTCAGATATTTGAAAAATCCTCAAATTTTGGAAACTAAATAATTCATAGATAAAAGAAGAAATTGAGAGAGGGTCAAAAATATTTACTAAAATAAAAATTAAAATACAATGTACCAAAATTTATAAGATGCCACTAAAGCAGTACTTATTAATGAGAGGAGAATTTAGGGCATTAAATACTATAAAGGTACCAAATTAATGACTTCACCTTTATTTTAAGAAACTAGAAAAAGAAGAGCAAATTAAACTCGAATTTGTGGTAGAAAGGAAAGAATAAGTACTGGAGTGACAATCAATAAAATAGAAAAGACAAAAGAAAAAATAAATGAAGCCAAAAATTCGTTCTTAGAATGAGTAATAAATGTGATAAACATTCAGTCATACTTATTAGGGAAAAAATGGGAGAAAACATAAGTTAGAAATATCATGAATTAGAACTGACATAATTGAAGAGTCTACAGACATTAAAAGAATGATAAGAAAATATATTTTTATAGCCTTAACACCATACATTCAGTTACCTAGATAAAATGAACAAATAAATTTCTTGAAAGTCACAAAGTATAAGTGCTCACTGATAACTGAATACATAAATAATGTTAATATATCGATATCAATTTATTAAGTTAGATTTGTAGGAAAAAAAAAAAAACTTCTCACAAGAAAAACTCCAGATACAGATAGCTTCACTGGAGAAGAAAACCAAACATTTCAAATAAATAATACCCATTATACACCAACTCTTGAAGAAAATTTAAATGAAAGAAATGCTTCCTGCCTTAGTCTGCTTTGATTGCCATATCAAAATACCAAGACTGCATGGCTTAAACAACAGAAATTTATTTCTCAGAGTTCTGAAGGCTAGATAGTCTAAGGTTAAGATGTGAGTAATATAGGATTCATTCTGAGTTCTCTTGAGTCGTAAGTAGTTGCCATCTCTGTGTGCCCACAAGACCTCTGGACACACAGAGAGGAAGGGAAAGAAAGAAAGCAAATTCCCCCATGTGTTTTCTTATAAGGGCACTAATCCTATCATGAGGGTTCTAATCCTTCTGACCTCACTCTGACCTTAATTACCTCCCTACAGCCCCATCTCTAAATACCATCACACTGGGAGTTAGGACTTAAACAAATAAATTTTGTGAGAACACAAAAGTTCAATTCATATCACTTTCCAACTCATTCTATACAAATAACATTACCCTGATTCTAAAACTAGTTTAAGATATTACAGGAAAAGCACAGACCAATATCCCTCATGAGTGTAAATACTAAAAGTCTAAAGAAACTTAGAGAAAATTGAGCTCGATGACATATTTTTAAAAAGGCAATACATCATGATCAAGTGGAATTTACCCTGGGAATGCAATACTGGTTTATCAGAGGATCTGTCAATGCAAATCACCATATTAATAAGCCAAAAAAAACAAACAAAAAACCAAGTTACATATAATAATTTCCATGCAGAAATACTTTTGACCAAATTCAACTTCCATTTCTTTGTTGTTGTTGTTGTTGTTGTTGTTGTTTTTTATTTTGAGAGAGTGTCTCACTCTGTCACCCAGGCTGGTGTGCAGTAGTATGAACACGGCTCACTGAAGTCTCAACTTCTGGGGCTCACACTATCCTCCTGCCTCTGCCTACCAAATCAACACCCATTTCTTAAGTATTTGATAACACAACATATTAAATTAAGTAATAATTTAATTGTACATTAAAAATAACTAAGAGTATAATTGGATTGTTTGTAATACAAAGGATAAATGCTTGAGGGGATGGATAGCCAGTTTTCCATAATGTGATTATTATACATTGCATGCCTCTACCAAAATATCTCATGTACTCCATAAATATATAAAGCTACTAAGTACCCAGAAAAAAATTAAAAATAAAATTTCAAACTTTCAGCAAACTAGAATTAGAACAGAACTTCTGTAACTTAATAAAGGGCATGTGTGAAAAACTTACAAGTAATAGTTCTACGTAATGACTTTGGATCGGATTACAGGCCTGTATTCCATTACAAAATCCATCTAACTGCGTGCTTAAAATCAGTAAATTTTGTTTTATATAAATGATATTTCAGTGAATCTGGTGAAAAGTTACATTATAAAATCTCTCATGTAGAATGTTATTTTACCTTGCACGCTACTAATCATTATCAGAACATCACCTATAAATTTTTATTTAAAGGGGCTTCTCACCCCCTCCTCCACACACAAACTACTCCATTTTAAAACACAAATCGTGACAAATTATTCCTTTCATCAAGAAAAATGGTATCTATGTAACTTATTCCCAAGTGTTGTAATCTATTTTCTTCAGTGATATCTTCCTGCCAACAATTCATCATATTTTGTTTTCAGACCTTTCACAATGATATAAATTTTATGTATCAAAAATATTATAACAACCCATTTCTACGTATGTGTCAAATCTTTCCTCCTAATTATTTTATTTCTTCCATTTAATAAACAAATGCCCCTGGTTATTACAATTTGCTTTTCCCCTGGAGAGTTTTATACACTTTATTTACACTGCCTCACCAAAATTATTAACAAGAATATCTTATCATTATTACATTATAGTGTCCCCAGGCAGAACCTGAAGTCTTGCTGAAACTAAAAGCTGGCAGAAGCTATTGATATTTTTATACAGTTCCAGGTAAGACAATAGAGAGAGGTTAGCATAAAGAGCTGAAGCTATTTGGGCTTCTTAAAGCAACATAGATGAAAAGAGTCAAGAATGTAGTCCCAGCGTACCAAAAAAATAAAAACAAGAAAATTAGAGCAGGTGACAGAAAACCCAGGGTCAGAACAAAACTGACAATTAAGGGTTGCAGATAACTGCAAACCAAGAGTCAGAGACTTGAGAGCAATGTCAACAAAGGTAGAGGAATTTGGGACTAATACATCAGCGAATTACTGGGATCTTCAGAATCAAAACAAAAATGAAATAGGAAGCATTCACAAGGTTTAAACTTGAAAAAGTATGCCTGGATCAAAGCATCTATTTGCAGATAATTACCCCCAAGTTTCTGTCTACAATCACTAACTTTAATCAAATGCTCCTCCGATATGCCTGTACTCACATAGGCCTTGCTCTTGTGGCCCTGCAATACTTTGGACCAGAAAACAGATTGATGCAATGAAGGGAGGAGAATCAGAACAAACAGTTTAATTAAAATAACATTTTTAGCTGAATTCTCAAGGTATTTACGTCTAAACCAGATATCTTTCTCTCTTTCTCTTTTTTTCTTTCTTTCCTTTTTTTTTTTTAGACAGAGTCTCACTCTGTCACCCACGCTGGAGGACAGTGGCATGATTTCAGCTCATTGCAGCCTCTGCCTTCCCAGTTCAAGTGATTCTTGTAGCCTCCTGAGTAGCTGGGATTATAGGCACATGCCACCATGGCCAGCTAATTTTTTTTTTTTTTTGTATTTTTAGTAGAGACAGGGTTTCACCATGTTGGCCAAGATGGTCTTGAACTTCTGACCTCAAGTGATCCACTCTCCTTGGCCTCCCAAAGTGCTGGGATTCAAGCCATGAGCCACCACGCCCAGCCCCAGAGAGCTTTCTTACTTGAAATTTTTGTTTCTATCTATGCTTTGGCTTTTCTTACCATTTTGATGTGTTCTTGGTATCACCTTGAAAAGCCCAGTTACTGGTTTCTCCTTTCTCATCCCCTGATTCAGCTCCATGGATAGCAGACTAGAGTTGTAGCCTACATAAGAATGTGGCTATAATTTTGCATATCCTTGGCTTCTCACTCTGCCCAGTCTTTATTTCACAGTAGCAGCAATCACATATTGACAAGACGTATTGTTTAGAAGACTTTTCTAAGACTTACAGAAAATGCTTGCTAGAAGTATGTCTTGGATTATAATATCATTATTAATACAGCAATAGTGTTTAAAGGGTATTCCAGGATTCCAATGAATGTATTTCAGGCAACAGAGTTAAGAGCTCTTGTCCAACTGGGCTTGTTGAACTGTATCTCTAGTCATCATTGTCCCATTTGTTCTTAATAGAGTTATCACTTGAATGAAATGAAATTCTAAGCAAAATAAAATAATTTGAGTTAGGTCAGGAAGAGAAGTTCTGATTTGAGAAAGATACAGAGTTCAGAGAAGCTGAGAGAATCTACAGAATCTCTGGGTTCTTTGTTCTTCCCCCTCACCACACAATATACACAGAAATTTACCCCTAAAATTTCATCTCTCACTTTTTTCTTATCATTAATATTTTTTTCCTATTTCACCATTTTCCTGAATTCTGCTTATATTTAGTCTTACTACAGAATTTGCTGGCTGTAATTTAGGTTGTAATTTAGAAGGACATTTCCTTGCAGATATATTCTGGAAGATGTCACTATCAGCAGCAGAAATTCAGCTGTCCTGACCAATAAGAAACATTCTGTTGGTCTTTGCACAAGAATGTGCCCACTTGGACTGTTTAATGAATTGTAGGTCTCACAAACTGCAGCCACTGTGTCTAAGGAATGTGCTTTCTCATTAAACAAAATATATTATTTCTAGGCCTCCCCCACACTCAAAACATACTCAATTTTCTTAATGACTCTGTAAGACAAGGTTTAGATAATACAGAAGGCATGGATATAGTATGATACTGAGGTCATAACAAATATTCAAAGTGACTCATGGAGTGTTAGCCACAGGGATTTGCCTCCTCTCTGAGGGATTTTGTTTTTGTAGGTTCACTCATAAAGATTAAAAGAAATAGGCAATGGGATAGTGAACTGGAAAATATATTTGAAGACATAATTCAATTTCTATCCAGTGGCAAAAAAAAAAAAAAAAAAAACAACCAGCTAGGACGTTATAATATTGTCTCTGCCTTTTAATTCTCTAAGTGAAACCAGACTATCATGTAATAAATCTACTTTAAAGTGATTCTTTTAAAGGTAAAAAGTTGAAGGTAACCACAGAGAAGAAAGTATTTTAACCTTATGAGTAATAATCTAAAATGGTTTTTGTATTTATGTCTAAAACAAATGCATTGTCGGAGCAATCTGACCACGCAAATTCCTGTTACTGACGGGCAGAGCTGGGATTCCTGTTGTAAGCCTGATGTGGCTGTCTTCCTCTCCCTGTTCCATTTCTAGAAGTTGTAATGTTAAGATGCCACAATGCCTGCTGATGGTACTAGACAGAGTATTGCAGATGTTCTTTGAATACGAATCTTGCCTGCCTCACATACCCGTGAGAATAGCTGCAGAATGGAGGCCATGATTAGAGGATGGAATTCAATGACCATTATTCCTGCTTATGTTATTAATTAGAAACATTCTACACATAAACAAGAGTTTTGGAGGAGCCTGTTATTAATGTAACAAAGAGATCTTTTCAGTATCTGCCATTTACACACACACGGTTCTCAGTGATTCCCAGAAATTGTTAGTAACAGTAAAATCAAGTTGTTTAGAGCGCATGGCCAGATTTTTCTCATTTCCCAACCTCTGTGCAGAGCATGCTGGAATGAGTTATTGAGGGAAACTCTAAGAATAGAAATACTATTAATTCATGCATGTGTAAAGTGCTTAACAGCTTGCAAAACACATGCATACCTGCTACCTCATTAATCTTCACAACCATAAGAGATATGTTACTGATATTATTGCCATTTTACAAAGAAGAAAAAAAGGAGGTTTGGGAAGCATAAATAACTTTATAGGATCACATGGCTATTAAAAAGAGGAGTTGGAGCTACCATTTATATTTTTGATTGCAAGTGTGGGGGAGTATCTACGCTGAACTAAAAAATGACCAGCTAGCTCCAAAATAGAAAATACCTATAATTAGGCATGGTCCTCTCTGAACATAGCAAGTTATCTTTGGTGAATGCTAGATGTACATTCCACGCATAGAAGCAGAGAGGGCATTGGTGGAATTTGGTGCCTCTCCAAGCAGTGCTCCTTAGAATGCGATTCACATATTGGGTTGGTCTGCTGTTCGTAACTGGTCTCAAAGGAGATAAGTGCCAACACGGAGAGTAAGCATTTGGAATGTGGCATGGCAACTTCACAGAGTAAATCTGTATCTGTTGAATGACAAAAAATTGGAGTTTATATTTTGAATGTCCTTTTAAAAAAGTTTTATGTTTTGTATTCATTTATGTTTATTGTATTTTACAAAAGGAGTAGCCCACAAGAAATTGTGGGAAGAAAATGGTTCCTCTCCCAGTTTTGCATGCATGAGAAGCTCCACTTCAGGGGAGACTCACCTTGCCAAACTAGAGAATGCATCTGTGTTCAAATTCCTCAGGGCATCCTTAACAAGCTGTGTTCCACTCCACTGAATTGGCTTCCCGCGGATTCTCTCTGAAGGGCCCCTACATATTGTTTTCTGAGGAAACCTGAGTTTACACCAACATATCCTTCAAGGTCTGTAATGCCACTTCTGAAGAGTGGTTGCATTAGTTTTCTCTTGCTGTGTAAAAAGTTAGCCCAAACTCACTGGCTTAAAACAACACCCACCCATCTATTATCTTACAGTTTTTTGTAGGTCAGAAGGCAGGGCACACATAACTGAGTCCCCTGCTCAAGGCCTCACAAGGTTGAACTCGACGAGTTGGTAGGACTGCATTTTCATCTGGAGTTCAAGGTGCTCTTCCAGCTCGGGTATGTTGCTGGCAGAATTCAATTTCTTGTGGTTGTAGGACGGAAGCCCTGTTTTCTTGCTGTCAGCCAAGGAGTGCCCTCAGCTCCTAGAAGCTGCCTCAGGTCTTAGCCACATGGAGCTCACCAGAGGCAGTTCACCACATTTGTTTTCTTCCAAAGGAGTGGGAGAGAGATTCCAGTGTGTGACCTTCTTTTAAAAGGATTACCTGATCAGGTTAGGCCCACCCAGGACAATCTCCCTTTTGATTAGCTCAAAGCCAACTGATTAATAGCCTAATCAATGGCCTGGTATCCTGTTATGTTCATTGGTCCCAACCACAGTGAAACCGAGAAGATTATACCTGGCATGTATGTTCAGATGAGAATTTAGGGTGCATTTTAGAATTCTCACTACCACAGAGGTCAACACTTGATAAAAAGACACAAGGAAAATGCATTGCTCTATGAACTTGTCTTGCTACTCTCTTTAAAAAGTTTGCCTGGTAATACTATTAATTAAAATGTGTTACATTTCATTTATGTTGAACTTCACTGATTCCATTCCAGACTCTGCCCTCAATTTCAGAGGAGGAAGAATCATCTGTCTTAAGAGGTGTTTTGATCTTAAAATGCCAAAACAACAGAGTCTCTAGAGCCTTCATGCATCAAATTCAGACCCATCAATGTTTTCTACTGTGGCACTGCCAGATTGCTGGAATTATACTCATTACATCCAGCAGTTATGGGACTATGGGACTGTAAATGGAATAGAGCACATAATCTTAGGATGAGGTCAGGAGAAGTCAGACTTTGAAACTAACAAAATGGACACATAGTACAATGCATGACAGCATCTGTAACACTTCTTGGAGTGAAGTCTTTTAGATAATTTACTTTGGAAACTAAGGCACTAAAACCAAGATAAAATGAAATAAACTATAATCTTAGAAATCATAATAGTTCTGTCACTAGGTAATGTTATAACAGGAGGTTTGAACATGAATAAAAAATGCTGGAGAAGAAGTCATCAAAAATTAGAATTTTGCAGTCTCCAGTACTACTTAAAGACAATGAAACTCAAAATCATTGACTTAAAAAAAGAAAGCAATACATGTGGTGGTTACACACAATATGAATGAGTATCACTGAAGCTTAATAACTTTTCTCTTAATACCATTCAATTATGTTCATTAGCAATAGGCACTAGCATTTATATGGTACTTTCAAAAAGAATATTTCATGTTTTTATAGACACACTTCAATTTATTCTAAGCTTAAAGTGTTAAAACCACCTTCTCATGATGGTTTGTTTTGTCAAGTAGATTGTCTTAGTTAAAAAAAAAACAGACAAACAAAAAAAGCAAGCAAGAAAGGTACTCTATGCAATAGTTAGAAACCTTTGGTGCTGCAACGAACAAATTTCTTCTAACTAAATTAAAGTGGCATTCACGAAAAGGATGACAAAGGACAATTCTTAAAAAGACATATAAACATTACATACAGATTTAAACACATGGAAGATTTTATTTAACTCATTAATTAATAAGAGAAATCATAGATGCTGTAACTATTTCAAAAAGGCACTCAAAGTATCACACACTCAGTCTTATTAGAAATGCTGAAACATTTACAATGGATGCAAAAACTAATAAAACTGTTTCATATTTAATATCCACAGATTGATAATCAATTGCATTCCACCAGACATAATATGGATTTCTATGGACAGGAATCATTTGCATTGCTATTGGATTTCTACAGGTTAACTTCTTGTCAGCATTGTGAAACAGCCTAGTTAAAAACAGAATAAAATGAAGGCAGACACCTCTACAGGATCAGACAATTCTTGGAGGTTTCACAGCAATTCACTGAAATGATATCCAGCAATCTCTTTTGCCCATTTCAAAATCTTGCCCATGTATATAGAAAGATTTCCTAGACAACAAGTAAAGGATTCAGCAAGACTCTAGGAACAGGCCTGGACTGGCATGCATTACTGAACTTAAAATATATTTTGCCTCCACTTTGGCTTTTTACATGCTTGCTCTCTCTTGCTGAGTACTTATTTTCTCTCTTTACAAATCCAAATAGTGGATAATGGTAAGGGACTAATTACTCTCAAGCTTATATGTGATATGTTGAAAAGCCTAGCCAACATTTCTAATTTTTACATTACAGTGATGCAACCCAACCCTGAGGGTACAGTTACTCTTAAATGAACAGAATACACTAAATTTTTGACCTGAGCAGCATAATCTGGACTTCTTTGTGCTCTACCAAAGAATAACTACTTAGTGAGGCCCACAGAGAAAGAAGGAGGTGAATCAGTTAACATTAACATCAGTGGAGACAATCATATTATCCTCTCAGCCATGGCAAAGGGCTGGAGTTGAGGGGGCTATTATAAACTAACTTTATTTTTACCAGTTTAGTGATCTTGTATAGATTAAAGTTTACAATTATCTGCCCTTTTGGGGGGTATAAATACTAAACTTAGAAATTCTAACTTTCAGATTAATGTATCTTTTTACTCAACCTTTCCTTTCCTAAAGACAGGCTTCCTGCTCCAGATTTGCTAACAGAAGGGGACACTGTAGGAACATCTTGATAATTGAGACATCGTTAGTCTAATTACTTATATCACACCCCTGCTTCACCTTCACCCTCCCCCATTTCTTGGAGAAGCATCTGCTAAATGTCAGTAGTTAAGATGTGTCAGACAGAATCCAGAACTGCATAGCTTAGTTTGCTGGGAGGTAGCCAGAGAGGAGAAGAGGAAGAAAAATATTTCTTTCTTTCAAATTCTTTTTTCAGTTGTTATGCTGATTGTTTTACAAAAGAGAAGAGTCCAACAAAAATCTAAAGATAGATAATTTTGTGCCTGAGTGAGTATGCATGAGCACATTGGGGTGTGTGTGTGTGTGTGTGTGTGTGTGTGAGAGAGAGAGAGAGAGAGAGAGAGAGAGAGAGAAAGATTTGCCAGTCAGGCAACAGTAAAGGTATACACACATGCGGGAAAAGGCATGACATCATTGGCATGATTCATTTGGTTGTTAATGATTTAATGGCTCTTTAAATAGGATGGAGAGTGGAACATATATAAAACTCAGCATAACACTTATACCCTGATGGATCAGACCTTAAAATATAGCTATTGAACTAGACGCCAGTCATTTCTAGGTCTGACTACCTGGGGAAGATAGCTATTACTAGCTGTTGATGGTCAAAATTATATATGTTGTATATAAAATGTAGAGGTAATAAAAACGTTCTTTTCTTCAAACACCACCACCTCATTTTCTAAGTAATGATGTCATCTACAATCACTAAGTATACTTGTTCAATTCCACAGAGTGGTGGTTCTCAACTTGGGGTACCCTTAGAAGACAGAATTCCATTTCAGACTTACTGCATCAGAATACTCAGAGGAGAAACCCATTTTCAAAACCCCATAACATATTCTTATCTACACCAGGGTTTGAGAACCACTTTAGAGAAGGCTCCTGGTCTCTCTGAGCAGCCAGATCTATAATATCAGTAGCCATTACTAGGGAATGGACATGTACAGTACAGGATGGGGATATAAAATGGGAAGAAAACAGTAATAAATGTTTTTGGAAAATAAGTAATCATGAAAGCACAAGTCATTTAATAACTTGTTCATTATAGTATAGAAAGACCAAGGGAAAATATAAATATATACATAATTTATCCTCTACCTACTCTCACTTTTAGTTTAGACCACCATTGACATGTCTCTCCTCACCAGACTAAACACAGGGAACTCTGTATTCTCAATGAGGGTAGGGACCGTGCTGTGCTCTGTGCTGTATTTTCAGTTTGGGGCATGTAATATGAATTTAAATATTTGTTGAACAAAAGAATTATGTACTCAGAATCAGAAATAATTTTGGGTTATAACTTCTTTGACTTAGACACAATTTTTTAATTTTTGTTCTGTTCTGTTTGGCTAAGCTTCATTATTCCGAGAAATGATTATGGCGCAAAAACCCTTCATGTCTTGTCTACTTCATTCCATCACCAGGGACATAGAAGAGCTTTTACTACTCCACAGTGCCATATGCCTCTGAAGTCAAATGTCCCTCCATGTTCCCTAATGGGGAACAAATTTTTCCATTTGTTCCCCATTAAAATAATACAAAATTTTTCATCAAATTCATATTCTTTGCTCCAATATCTGAATTTTGTTTTCAGGGCCATTAACAAAATCAAAAAAGTAAAATAAAGTGGACAGATGCACCTTGTTCCTGCTCCTTTCCCCTGAGCATATCTCATTCATGTATATATGAATATATATATTCCCCTGAGCATATATCATTCATATATATATGAATATATATACACATATATATGAATATATATATACATATATGAATATATATACACATACATATATATGTATGTATGTATATGTGTGCGAGTGTGTGTGTGTGTGTGTGTGTTTGTTTGCTTGTTCCTTAGTAGAAAGATGTTACTTTTGGCCACGAAATCACCCACTTCTTCTTCCAACTGTAGCAAAATTAACAAAAGTGGAACTTTTGCTCACTTCTCTTGTTTCTATAATTTACTATGCGGTTCAGGCCTTTAGTTGAAACTGCTTTGAGTTATTAAAGGGAACAACATGTTTTCCTTTAACTGAACATTTTACATTAAATAAACCAAAATAACTCATTCATAGAAATATATTTATTGGACATCTCCTATGCTTCAGGCACTGGGGGTACAAGTTGAATAAGGCACAGTCTCTGGACACTTTCTAGGGGAGAAGACATACAATCAATATGTGTAAATCAAGGATTACCATGTGAAGACTATCCTGGTAGAAATATTGATATGGTTCCATGAGAGTACAGAAAAAGGATAACAAAACATGACTAGATTGTAAGGAAAGACTGCTTAGTAGAAGTGATGCTTGTACTGAAGCTTCGAAGACGCCAAAAAGCTACATGATAAGTATGTGTTGGAAGGGAGTAGAACACTCTTAAGGCAAACTGAATGACAGTATTAGGTATGAAAGTGTGAAATATAGGAAGACATATTTGGGAAATTAGAGTCTGGTACAGTTGGAAAGCATACGGAAGTGTGGAGGGAGATTGCAATACAAGCAGTAGAATGAGATGGAGAAAGTATGGCAATTGAACAGAAGTAAATAAACTGATGGGCAGAGAGTTCAGAAATAGACTCAAATATAACTTAGTATATGACAAAACTGTTAGTTCAATATGAGAAAGGCAACTGACTTTTCAATAGTGGCTGGGGCAACTGGGTAGTCATCTAGGGCAAAAAAAAAAGAAAAAACTGTAGCTCTATATTACTTACAATAGCAAATTAAATTTCAGTTGACTCAAAATGCACAAATCATAACATAAAGTCTTCAGAAGAAAATATAGATAATGATTTTCTTATTAGTGGTGTCCTCTATAAGACATGACATCTAAGGTAAGAAAATGTAAAGAAAAATGTTGAACATCCTGCTGACTTTTAAAAGAGCAAGAAATTTTGAATGACATAAGTAGCTTAAAAAATTTAAGGTGCTACTGACAAAATGGAAATATACTCCTGCAATATAATTTTGATAACAGTGAATTTAGTAGTTACCTTTATTATCATTATTATTTTATAAGTTTTTTAGTCATTTATAGGCATCATTTAATCATTTCAATAACTCTGTATTCCTATTTTACAAATGAAAGATATATAAATCTCAGTAAGCTTGTTCAAAGTCCTAGAGCTAGTAATTCTTGCACTACAGTTTGCACTAAGCTTGGATTGATTCCAAAGCCTATGTACTTAAAAATTATAATACTATATCATAAAAGGATAAATATCCATTTACACAAAAATTCCTACAATCAATGAAAACCAAAAAAAAGTATGTTAGAAAGAAAAATGGGTGAAGTATAAGAACAGATGACACCTTCTCTTTCTCTCTCTTTTAACCCGTTATTACTCATACATTGCCATATACATAAAAATTGGCACTAAATAGTAAAAAAAAAAAAAGAAAATATTTACTAATCAAAAACAAAACATAAAAATTAGAAACAAGTTATTACTTTTTACCTATCAATTTGGCAAAGATTAAGAAAACTGATTTATCTACCTTGAAGATAAAGTGAGGGAAATATCCTCCCTGGTACTTTTAATGAGAGTATAAATATGCATAAACTTTTGAAAAGTATTTTGGAAACATTTACCAATGTTTTAGTTTATATATCCTTTGACTCAGAAGTCACATACAGGTACATTTCCTAAATTGCTGATCAGATACGCATGCAAATTTGCAGATAACATGCAGATAATTCATCACATTTAAAATGTTTTAAGAACTAGAAACAGTTTGAATGTCCAGCATTATGGAATTGGTTAAATAGAGTCCAGTCATGTATCCTGGTTTTCCTAGGACAATTCCAGTTCATGGCTCTTGTTTCATGATGACTGTAAATAGGGTTCCCTTTCACTCTCAAGATGTTTCATTTTGAAAATTAAAGTATAAGATCAGCTTATTTAAATATTTTAAACAATACATTTCTCTATGGTCATTGAAAATGACAATGCAAATCTCTATCATCTGACATTAAATGTCTTATGTAACAGTTTTGAATTAAAAAGACAGTGTATAAAACAGGTTACAAAATATAACTACTATAGTTTTAAATATGTATAAATGTGTATGCACACTCATCTATTAGATATTTATTACTATCATAAATTAATAACTGGTGGGCTTCAGGCAGTTTTTTATTATTCATATTTTTATACTTTGAACTTTACAATAAACATATGTCATAATAAATACAATGAAGCTGTTTTCATTCGAGAAGAAAAACAGGTCATGAACATGCAGATATCTGGTAAATCAGATAATATTTTTAAAAAAGTAAGTTAAACAAGTTTCTTTGTGCCTATTAGATATTAAAGTAAACTCTTCAAGTTAAAATACATTTAGTTTCAATATAAAATATTTTTATGAAAAGGCACAGAGGCTTATTAAATTCAATAAAAGTTAATCTTATTACTAATATTTAGTAAAGAGATATATGATGGATGGATAGATAGATAAATAGGTAGAGGACAGTTCCAGAATTAAGCTACCAAGTATTTAGATAGATAAATAGATAGAGGATAGTTCCAGAATTAAAGCTACCAAGTACTTCTTCCAGGAGCAGTTTGGCTTTTCCCCTGTGGCCTCTGCCTAGGCTGGTGTACCCTGTGGAGCACCGAACATTTGTGAAGGGGCCAGATGTGGCAGATGCTACTCCAGGATGACTTGAAAGTAGGGCATCCTTAACCCATCTGAAGAGGGAAAATAGTGGCACGCAACAGTCTGCATAAGGGTTTTTCAGATACCTTCTCCTGAATGAGAAACCTGCCTCTAACAGGACCTCAGATGTCTGATAGAGCTATGTGACACCAAGATAAGTAATGATGTCAGCAAGGCGGTAGAATAGGATAGTCCAGTGCTCAGCACTTTACAAAAATATCAATTTGAACAACTATCAACACAAAATAATACCTTCACAAGAGCTAAGAAAACCAAGTGAAAGATTACAGCATCTGGGTGTAACAAATAAATAAGAAAAGACTGATTGAAGGGAATAAAAACAGTTTCTCATTACCCACATTATTCTTTCACTCATCCCAGGCAGTATGGCTCAGATACCTATTTCATGGGAAAGGAGAATGAAATGAGAACCAGATTTTCCTCTTACCCCAACACAAGCCCCACCTCAGTAAAACTCAGTAATAGGCAGGTCCCCATAGCCTCATACTCCAGGCTGGTATCTGAAGACTTAGAATCCATCCAGGTCAGGCTCAAGCACCTGTAAATCTTCACTTCAGGCTGGCTCTTAACATATAGGCTCTAAGTCCACTGCTACAAGCCAGGTGACAGGCTAGCCTGGCCATTGATCACACCATATTGTGTGAACAGAATCTCTGAATAAGCTGACTGATGAAGGGTTTTCTCTACTGAAGGCAATCTGTAAAGACTGGAGTAAGTACCCACTTTTTCAGATGTACAGACAGTAATGCATGACCATAAGAATCATGAATGATCAACAAAATGTAACACCGTCAAAGAAACATAACAAAGCATCAGTAATCAACTCTAAAAATGGAGATGTATGGACTGCCTGACAAATAATTCAAAATAATCCTACTGAAAAAGCTCAAATGAGCTGCAAGAGAATACATATAGAGAACTACATGACATCAGAAAAACAATACACAAACAAAATGAGAAGTAAAACAAAGAGATAGAAATCATTAAATTCTGGAGCTAGAGAACACAATAGGTAAACTAGGAAATTCCATTAAGAGCGTCAACAGTAGACTCTCAAAAAGAAAGAATCAATGAACTTGAGATAGGTCATTTGAAATTACCCAGTAAGAGGAACAAAAACTAAAAATAAAAAATAATGAAGAAACTATAAGACACTGTCAAGAGAACCTATATACATGTGTTGGGTATTTCAGAAAGAACATAGAAAGAGGCCAAAAGTGTATCTAAAGAAAATTTTCCAAATCTGGAGTAATTAATATCTGATTCCATGAGGCCCAGAGAACCCCAAATATATTAAAGATATGTTCACCTAGACATAATCAAATTCTCAAAAGACACAGAGTTTTGAAATTTATTCATATATGTACATATATATGCGTGTGTATATATGTATATGTAATATATTCAAAAACTCCTCCATAAACCCTGCTGCCCCTTCCCATGCCACTGCTGGAAGAGAAGCCATGGTTAACAATTTTCTGCTTTTAAATAGCCTTTAAAAATAACCCAGTTAAAGGGAATTAAATGTGTACTAGTAAATTTCTGAAGCCACAGCTCTGCTGTAGACAGCATACTATAATATTCAAAATCTCTACCTTTGTCTCTAGCTGTAAGACCATAGGTAAGCTTCTTAACCTCTTGTGTAAAACAGAAATAATGGTGCTTTACCCTCAATAGTAATTAAAATGCATTATCAGTTGCTTAGCATAGCACACAAATAGTGGTTACGTTTACTAGACTCCTGAACTCCATGAGAGAAGACCCCCCCTTTATTTTGTTTACTATTGTGTACTGGCAAGTGCCTGGCATATGATAGTACTGTCTCAAATTTTAGTTGACTGCCGAATGTAGAATTATTGACCTTAAAGTCGTGAATTCTATTTTGTAAGCTTTTAAGCCTTTTCCCTTTGACAAGTGTAATTCTCCTATCAAAAGAAACTTTGAAAAAGAATGTTATTGATGACATGACTTGCCATATTCACCTAATGTGTTTTAATGGATTTTGGAGTATCAAAATGTATGTCCTCAATATCTTAATGTTATTTTCCTCTACTCAAAACTGGAAAAGGTCCTTATTTTCAGCTCAAATCCAGACTCTATTCTGGCATTGAAATTTCCATCATCAAGCTATACCAAACATGTCACTTAGACCTTCAAAGTCTCAGCAGAAATTCCTGCTTTGAAGACCTCATTCTTATCATTCCTGGTGCACACCCATTTTCACTCCCTAGTAACCAAATGTGAATAGAGCTCTTGACCCATCCCTTCTCACAATCAGCCCCACCTTGAGGTCAAGGTCTTTATTAATCTCCATCAGACCATGAGACTCAAGGGCTGGCAATTTGTCTTTTTCCATCATTGCATTCCCAACCTAGTACAGCGTCCTTCATGAAATACACATTTGATGAATGAAATCTTGGATTTTTTTTTTTTAGACGGAGTCTCCCTCTGTTGCCCAGGCTGGATTGCAGTGGTGCAATCTCAGCTTATTACAACCTCCACCTCCCGGGCTCAAGTGATTCTCCTGCCTCAGCCTCCCCAGAAGCTGATACTACAAGCATGCACCACCATGCCCGACTACTTTTTGTATTTTTAGTAGAGACAGGATTTCACCATGTTGACCAGGCTGGTCTCGAACTCCTGAACTCAAGCGATCCACTTGCCTTGGCCTCCCAAAGTACTGGAATTAAAGGAGTAAGCTACTGCACCTGACTGAAATCTTGAATTGTTAACTTTGGTTTCCTATGTGTCTTTTTTTCTAACGAGCCTCTAAACAATTGTAATATTTCTTCTGAATCTCCCACAACATCACTAAGATTCATAACAAATATTTATTCAGTTAAAAAACAGAAGGAATTATTTATTTTCTTAGAGCTTTACTTTTGGCATTTCAAAGACCAGTGTGAGACCAATTGCTAAACACCAATTGCTACTAAATCTTCTAAAACTGCTTTAAACTACCACTGCCTTCTGTTGTTTAGCTATAGAATAGTTGAGAATTACAGTAGCTTTAATGGGAAAAGATAGTGAAATAACAAGAACTTTTTCTAAAGTGTCTGAACTACCATAGCTCTTTGTCCTGTACTTACTCTCTGTGCTTTGAAAATGGGGACAAGAAGAAATTTAACTGATAGAAGAAGGATGGAGCTGAATTTTCTTGTAATATTGGATGCTTGACTTCTGTTTTGTCCATACACCAGATTTTCCATTTATTTTATAGAGAATAGATGTAAGAAAGTATTAATATGGAAGAATATACAGAAACAAAGCCAAAATAAAGGCTTGAGGTTTGCCTGTCTTTTATTACATTTTTTTTACAATTTAAACTTGTTTGCCTGACAACTTTTAAATGGAAAAAGGCTGAAGGACAGCTGTAAAAGTCACTAGTTCTACAAATCAGAAATACGTTTGTGCTCCGTAAAACATCTGTCTTTTAAAGTTTTATCTTGAAATTTTGATACTTAGTTCTATTATTTATAATTAAAAGAAATAACATCTTCAAATATTTTGATGGTAAATAGTATATTTTAAAATATAAATCAAGTAAGGTCATAGTTTTGAATAAGCAAAAATTATCATCATAATGCAAATGTTAAAATTACTTTCAAAACTAAACATAAAAAACTAAAAAGTTCATCTTATAGCAATAAACTTGTATCTGGATTACTTGATATCTAACTTAGCCTAGTTGTAATACTAAACAATCCACTTTTTCTTTTGATGACAGTGTTTAACATTCTTTCACTCATACTGAAATCAAAAACGTCACTGATATAGTCATATCCACTCTACTATATCCATCTTTGCTCTAAAATTTTATGATCATATAGTTCTATTGAACAAATGGCTTTATTGCTACATATCGTTCTTTGCTCAGTGTAAAAAGAAAAAATATAACTTGCATTATAACATTTATACCCTGTGAGTGCCTAGCTGATATATGGTACATATACAAATGTCTATACACAATGTTTCTACTTGCAAGATGAATGAGCAGTAAACATAGATGTTGCATGACTCGCTTAACCAGAAACGTCAAAAACTGACAAGCAGAAGGCTGACATCAACCTCCATAATGAAAAATCATGATTATTTAATCAACCGTTGGCAGCTTTTTAATGCTTAATTGCTGTGATTCCTTTCTCTTTCTAAATAAATATTCACTTTTATATCTAATTGATACTCATAATTTAGTATTCAAACCTAAAATGATCCTTAAGATTGCAAAAGCTCTAGGCCCCTTGAAACCTGGATTCTTCCTTGTGAGCAGTGATTGCCTTCATTTCTACTAATATGTTTATGAGATCATGAGAAACAGTGTACACATTCACAACACAGTAAAACTGAAACCACAGATTTTTCCCACTGTTCTTGTAATTAATGAAACATATGACTTGTTACAAACTGCCACAAAATTACTAGAAAGAATACAAGATTTTCTGAGTAATCTGAGAGAACGTTAATACGCTGTCACCTTGTTTACCCCCTTGAATCAATAATCCCCAGAAAGTGAGTCAAAAATTTCCTTATCTCATTAGTACTTTGTTTCCAGGTTATTTGACTGTCATTCCTCTTCTTATCTGGCCAAGATCTCTCTTTCAGCTAGTGGGATACAATTTCCAGAAAACAATTAATCTGGATGTAAGGGGAATATGGATGACATATTTTGAGGAATCTTCAAGAGCATCAGGAACAGCCCTGGCATTGGGGTGTTCAGAGTGCACTTGATCCATTAGAGCAGAGAATCAAAACCCAGGGGAACCAGAGATCTATAGTATACAAGATCATATAAGACTGTATGCAAAATTTTGAATGCACATTGTTTTTTCATTGAGATAACTGAGATCCAAAAAGATTATGAACCTTCAATATGGAAAACAAACACACACAAGAACATAAGCTACAGTAGACAAGTTATAGTAAGATAGTAAGGAGGTAGTAAGATAAGGAGGTAGAGTCTAAGATAAGGAGGTAGAGTCTAAGGTAGTAAGATAAGGAGGTAAAGTCTAAGATAAGGAGGTAGAGTCTAAGGCCAAAACATCCTGGGTTATGATCCTGGCTCTCCCACTTATCAGCCATGTGGTATCCAAAGGTTACTTGGACTCCTTATTCCTAAATTTTCTTATCTGTAAAATAGGGAAAATATTAGCATCTACTTAATAGGGCTTTTGGGAGGATCAAATGAATGAAAATATGTAAAGTCTTGGAACAATGCCTAGAATATGGTGAACGCTATGTACATGTTAGCTATTATCATTATAAAATTCCGCTAGGCACTTGGAACAGAGTTTGAAACTTCAGGCTTCCAACTATGAAGCAAAAAAAAAAAAAAAAAAAAAAAAAAATCCCTTTTGGAGATAGGATAGAGAAGGCATTTTGTACCTGGAAAAAAATGTGTCTGGAAAATAACTCTTATTCTTTTTTTTTTTTTTTTTTTTTGAGACGGAGTCTCGCTCTATCACCCAGGCTTGAGTGCAGTGGCGCGATCTGGGCTCACTGCAAGCTCCGCCTCCCAGGTTCACGCCATTGACCTGCCTCAGCCTCCCGAGTAGCTGGGACTACAGGCGCCCGCCAACACGCCCGGCTAATTTTTTGTATTTTTAGTGGAGACGGGGTTTCACGGCGTTAGCCAGGATGGTCTCGATCTCCTGACCTCGTGATCCGCCCGTCTCGGCCTCCCAAAGTACTGGGATTACGGGCGTGAGCCACCGCGCCCGGCCTAATAACTCTTATTTCTAGATGAAGGAATGGAAAATTTAAATATCTACTATTGCATGGAGTCTATAAAAATAATGAGGTTTTTAAAAATTGATTTCAACTTAAAGAATTTTATAGAAAGAGTAACCTCTACAAATTTAGGTGCATCCTGAAACACACGCACACACAACTACAAAGCAGTCTACTTCTATGAAATTAAATAAAAATACTTTTATGAAACAAGTAAGAAAACCAAAAAGAGAGCAAAGGCTAGTTCAAGGATATAACAAGGTACAGTGGATGAGAGACAGGTGGGATAAGAAATAATTTCACACAAATTGAAAAGACAGCTGAAAAGACAAATATCAATCTTCTTTGGCAGCAATAAGAAGCAGAATTGGCGTTGTAGAATATTGAGTTGGTGACATACTGATCAAACTTGACAAGTTTCCCATAAGCCAGAGGGAAAGAGAAAACAATGAAGAACACAATAGATAATGAAGAAATAAGAAAGATGCAAACTAAGGATAACAGTTGTTCCTCAATATGCAAAAAAGAATGGAATCTAAAACAATAAAAAAACCCAATTGCTATTTCCTTAGCTAAAAATCAAACAAACAATTAGAAAAACATAAATGTGGCTGGGTGTGGTGGCTCACGCCTGTAATCCTAGCACTTTGGGAGGCAGAAGTGGGTAGATCACCTGAGGTCAGGAGTTTGAGACCAGCCTGGCCAACATGGTGAAACCCCATCTCTACTAAAAATACAAAAATTAGCAGGGTGTAGCAGCGGGCACCTATAATCCCAGCTACTCTGGAGGCTGAGGCAGGAGAATCGCTTGAACCCGGGGGGGCAGAGGTTGCAGTGCGCCAAGATCACACCACTGCACTCCAGCCTGGGTGAAAGAGTGAAACTCCGTTTCAAAAAAAAAAAAAGAAAAGAAAAACATAAATGTTTAGTGTGGAGAACACTATAGAGGTTCCTCAAAACAACTAAAAATAGAACTATCATGTGATCCAGGATTCTCACTTCTAGGTATATATCCCCCAAAAATAAAATCAATATATTGAAGAGATATCTGCACTCTCATGTTCAATGCAGCACTCTTCACTATAGCCAAGATTTGGAATCAACTTAAGTGTCCATCGACAGATGAATGGATAAACAAAATGTAGTATTTATCCACAATGGACTATTGTTCAGCAATAAAAAGAATAAAATCCTGTTATTTGCAACAACATGGATGAGGCTAGAGGATATTGTGTGAAGTGAAAAAAAGCCAGGCACAGAAACACAGACTTCACATGTTCTCACTTATTTGTGAGAGCTAAAAATTAAAACAATTGAACTCCTGGAGATAGAGAGTAGAATGATAGTTACCAAAGGCTGGGAAGGGTAGTAGAGGGAAAGGACTCGGGGAGTGGGGATGATTACTGGGTGCAAAAATATAGTTAGATAGTATTTGGTAGCACAATTGAGTGACTACAGTCAACAGTAATTTACTACATATTTATAAATACCTAAAAGAGTAGAACTCTAATGTTCCTATTACAAAGAAATGATAAATACTTGAGGCGATGGTTGCCCCAATTCCCTGATGTGATTTTTACACACTGTATAGGCATACAGTGTGTAAAATATATCAAAACATCCCATGTACCACGTAAATATATATACCTACTATGTACACATAATAATTAAAAATAAAACATTAAAAAATGTAAAAATGAGGTGGGATCATCACATGCCAGATTAACTCAGTGAAAAGAAACCCACACTTTATGTAACTTTTTTCTTTTAGTTACAGGGCAAAAGAGAAACTCCTATCCGTGCTCAAGGGAAAAAATAATAACACACAAAACAGAAGGCGCCATCATGGGAGTTGACATCCACCACAAGGACTGAAAGGTTCAGCGCAAGGAACCCAAAAGCCAGGATATTGGTCTACCTGAGGCTGTTGGTCAAACTGTACAGGTTTCTGGTCAGACGGAACAACTCCACATTCAACCAGGTTGTGCTGAAGAGGTTGTTTATGAGTCGCACCAACCGACCACCTCTGTCCCTCTCCCGGATGATCCGGAACATAAAGCTTCCTGACCGGGAAAACAGAAAGGCTGTGGCTGTGGGGACCATAACGGATGACGTACGGGTTCAGGAGGTGCCCAAACTGAAGGTGTGTGCACTGCGCATGACCAGCCGGGCCCGCAGCGGCATCCTCGGGGCCGGGGGCAAGATCCTCACTTTTGACCACCTGGCCCCTGATGCCCCGAAAGGCTGTGGCACCGTCCTGCTCTCTGGTCCTCGCAAGGGCCGAGAGGTGTACCGGCATTTTGGCAAGGCACCGGGAACCCCGCACAGCCACACCAAACCATACATCCGCTCCAAGGGCCGGAAGTTCGAGCGCACCAGAGGCCGACTGGCCAGCCGAGGCTACAAAAACTATAGACCCTATCCTCTTATTAAAGATTTTGGATGATGAAAAAAAAAGGAAAGAAAAGAAAAATAAAATGTTAAAAATAGAAAATCTATCTATGTTCAAAACAACAAAATCTGATTTTACTTGCACTACTGCTATAGTGTCAGGAAACAAGGCAAACTCAATACCATTTGAATGCAGTAAAACTGTGTATTCGCAAACCCGAGGTGAATTAACAGAAAATTTACTAGAGAAACAAAGAGAATTCAGAAACTAAAAGGGCTGTAGGATGTCTTCCCCAGGTTTATGCTGTTTTAGTTACATTATTCTGTAAACTGGTTAGTGCACCTACAGAATCATTCAATTTGGCTATGGTTTTTGTGTTCGCCACGGCTTAAAATTATCCAGTTCCTCTTCGCACTACCCATCTCCTTTAGTCATATTAAGTAATGAAAATTAAGGAACATTTATTTACGAGTCCTTGGTATGTTGGCAAAGACCGATCATACAAAAAAAACACACCTCTTTTGCTCGAAAAATAAAAAAAGCTTTGATAAATTGCAAAATGCAGACATTATCATGCAATAAGCTTTGATAACTTAGAAAATAAACCTAGAAATTAAACCAAGATTGAAACAAAAATAACCAAAACATCTGGAAGGTAAATTACTGCTCAGGAACTCTTGTAATACTTCAAGGATTCAAATGTAAACTGATAATATGAACTGTACAAAGAGAAAAATGTCCCTAACTGTTTCATGCTCAAGAGAATGTTTCCTTCTGGCCAGCCACCAACTTCCATACATCCTTCTCTCCTCAGGGATCAGATGGCTCTGCCGGGATGCCTTCCTTGTCTTTCTGCCAGCTTAGTGATTGATTATCTATCTTTATTACCAAGTCAATCTGTACACTGAATGTGGAATGGATTCAGCAGTCAAAGGAAGAAGTGGAAAAACAAGATATGATATGGCTTAGGTAAAAATCTGTTTTAAGCAGCAGCATCCTAAGTCTGTAGCAATCCCACTTGGCTGTACAAAGAGGTGAGCTTCTCTTGTTTTGCATGCAAATGCAGAGTGCTCTCAAATGCTAGAAATATGTTTTTTACAGAGACAGATATCAGCAGCCAAGTCACCCTCTTCACAAATATCCCCCCAAAACAATAAATTAAATGGTTACGTTAAGAGAAACAGATAATTTCCCTCTGTCCCTTCCAAAATGGAATGTTATGGTGTGGCCCCTATGACTGAACACCTAGAGGAGTAGCAGTCCGAGAGACAGGATAGGACTGGATACCCATACAACCTGGGAATAAAGCTAGAAAACTGGTTGTGTTTTTTCCGAAGAAGCAAAGCAGCTGTAGAACATTCAAGTCCAGTCAAAATGTAAGCTCAGAAATCAGCCGGGAAAATAAAACTATATTAACGTCACATAACTAGAAAAAAACTGTTGGCAAAAGAGAAGATTTTAGATCTCCATTATAGGCCCAAAATGGCTGTTTCCTACTCCTAAGCAAACAATGACATTTGGTCTATTAAGAAAAAATGAAGGCCTTGAGAGAAAACAGGATGTAGGGAAGTTTTTGCATTTTTGTTGTTCCTTCTACTTCTTTATGAATATGAGGTGGGGAGACTTAAAGAGGAACAGCCCAGGAAGGGTTTGGGGGAGAAAGAAATGTACGGAATGCCAGAATAAGATTTGGGAGAAGAGAATGTGTTGCAGGACAATAAATACTTTGAAGGTTTTCTGTTGTTTTCATTCTAAAGGGTGACATTCCAAATAAGAACAAAAATGAGCAATGGAGCTAAAGAAATCCTATCAGACAGGTAAACATCGCAGGTGCTCTTCCTTTGTTCTGTTTTAGTGCTCCACGCTTATTCCTTAACACATTGTAATGTAATTGTTTGAAGGTGTGTGTCTATTTTCATTAGACTCAGACTCAGAGGCAGGTCACCTGCTTGTCTCTTGGTTGTGCAACTTCCTCATGAAAATTACTGGTCATAAATATTGTCATATGTATCCTCAAACCTCCAACTAACAGCAGAAATCCCCTGCAAGCTCTTAACTGAGACACCTTTGAATAGCTTCAGTGGCTATTCAAGTGGCCAAGAGCTCATTACCTATATAGATAATTTGGGTGATTTAATGGATTAACTCAACTACTCAATTGGGTAATTCAAATTATTATAATATACTAAACAAAATTCCCTTTCCTCCAGTGGTTTTATCACACAAAGCTAAATGGAATATATCTACTTTACACTGTCTCTTTAAAATCTAACTTCTGCTAGCATATATCCTCTTTGTCATCATTATTATAAACAATTTACAGATGCAGAAACTGAGGCTGAAAAATATTAAACACCTTACCCAAGGTCAGATTGCCAAGGTTAATGGCTATTCTGGGACTTAAACTCAGATCTATTTCATAATTTATGAACATAAACACTATGCTGTCCTGAAAATAACTACATTTTCTTTAAAAGCATCTTTTTATAAGTGGCTTCTACAGCACTATAAATCTCAAAATTCTTTCTCCATATACCATTTAATTTGTCAGTTTCTTTCTCAAAATGTGGCCCTGAAATTAACACAATGTTGTCAGTTAAAGACGGAGTTCAGGGGGATTATCACCAAATTTGGTTTGGACCCCAGAAATCTATCTTAGTAAACTAAAATTGTGTGGGTGTTACCAAACTTGTATTTTGTGATAAACAAAAGTTTCAGATCATTTTTATATAAATTTCTTCAAAGAAAGGTCTTCCCAATCTAGTTATAAAATTTATTGTTTTAACTAAAATGCAAGATCATTTATCTTTGTTAAATGTCATCATTTTGTATTAAGCCTGCACAATCATTTTAAAATTTGATTGTGACATCTATCATATTAGCTAGTCTCTGAATTTTATGTCATCTGCAAATTTGATAACCATGTTTTCTAAGCATTAAGTCATGTCATTGCTATAATATTAAAATGACAAGATAAATCAGAGAGGTTACAAATATTCTATTAGAAATGCCCCTGAGTACAAAAAGAACTAAACTTGTCTGGAAAAATTGCTCAAATTTGTAGGACGGTGATCCAGACAATACTTCGCCATATTATTAACCAAGAAACAAGAGTAACCTTTAGTTAAATGCTGTGTAGAAATTATCATACCCTACATGTCAACTCTTTCAAAACAGAATAATTTGTTCTTACATATTCTTAATTAATAAACCCATATTGGCTCCTGCTCACATCATCTTTTCTACAGGCTCAGAAAACATAGGGTTAGTAATACACCCTGAAGCTTTCAGGGAGCAAATATTGTGTGTTTGGGGATCTTGTTTCTGGGAAAGGAAAACACAGGTCTTTCAGTGGAAGATACAGTGAAAACACGCTAACCACTTTTTTTGTTTGTTTGTTTGTTTTTGTTGTTGTTGTTGTTGTTTTGAGACAGAGTCTCGCTCTGTCGCCCAGGCTGGAGTGCAGAGGCACGATCTCGGCTCACTGCAAGCTCCACCTCCCAGGTTCACACCATTCTCCTGCCTCAGCCTCCCGAGTTGCTGGGACTACAGGTGCCCGCCACCACACCCGGCTAATTTTTTGTATTTTTAGTAGAGCCAGGGTTTCACTGTGTTAGCCAGGATGGTCTCAATCTCCTGACCTCATGATCCGCCCGCCTCGGCCTCCCAAAGTGCTGGGATTACAGGCATGAGCCACCACACCTGGCAGGTACCATGTTTTTTAGTATTACATGATGGTCTTTCATTTTCGTCAACAGACACACCCTGACCATTTTATCAACTTCACAATAATATGTGCCTATCTTTTATATGTTTGAATATTTTGAAACTTTCTCATTGTCTTACACATGTACAATGTAAGGGTGTTATGAAACCAGAAGGCAGACTATATAGAACTGGCATAGAAACAGTCTAAATTCCTTAATATTGCCAAAGCAATTTGCCATTCAAAATACATCTTGTCATTTCAAACCTTCCTAATAATTTACTATACTGGCCTATTCTTCAAAAAGATAAACTCATCATCCTATAGTACTTTATTTTAAAATCTATCTCCTCTTACAATAAGGATTTTTTAAAAGTTTTCCAATCAAAATCGTAGATTTAACCCAATATTATATTTGAACTCTTATTCAGTGAGCCTTGGTTTCAGCAGGTGGATGTGTGTAAGTCCTCATTTTACATTTTATGATTTTTATTGATTTTGACCTTGCATGATTTAGCTATTTCAGTCTGTCTTTTGTTTCTTTTGAAATAGGAATTGGCCTTCTCTGAACCTTCTCTGGATCTCCAAGGTTTTGCACGTTTCTTAGGTATGTTAATTAGGCATTCTTGAAGTGTTGTCCCAGTGGGGATGCACTGATGACTTAGGTCATTTGAGTCTTCTCCATGCAATGGGAACGTGAATCTTACTGCAGTTCCGTCAGGTTCCACATGATGGTGGCCTTGTCTCCGCAAACCGGACTTCAGGTCCCTGTGTGCTAAGTTTATTGGCCTCAATTTCAAGCTCTGGTAATAAAGCAGCTGTCAACTGGCCAGAGCCCCTGTGAAACAGCTGGGATTCTCAACCTGGGCTACATCCAACACCTGTGGCTACGATACAGGGATTGCGAGAGAGAGGACGCTTGACGAAGAGCAATGGGACTGTCTGAACATTCTCAAATTCTAATTTACTCAAGCATGTTTGGTTTTGAGTTTTACTTTTCTGTAGAATATTTTCCTAAAACAATTCAAATGTTGAGGATGGAGGATTGAGGTGCATAGTGAAAATTTAAATAATGCTGTGTTCTATACTGTGTTTATTAGGCTTTACTTCTAATCATTTACCTGTCTCTAGAGCCGTGCTTTCCGATACAGCAAACAAGCCACATGTTGCTCCTGAATACTTAAGATCTAGTCTGAATTGAGATCAGCAGTAAGTGTAAAATACACATGAAATTTCAAAGATTAAATATGAAAAAGATTATGTAAAAATTATACTTTAATATGAAAACAATACTCTGGATATATTGGGTTAAATATATTACTAAAATTTATTTCACCTGTTACTTGTTACTTTTTTTAAAGTGGCTACTAGAAATTTTTAAATTATAGGTTACTCGCTTTGGTGGCTCACATTATATTTCTGTTGAACTGAGCTGGTCTAGAAGTCTTGATGATGTTTACTAAACACTGAGAGTTCTTGTTTTCCTTTGCAGTATTTTCCTCATGAAATCTCTCAATTCCTCAGTGTAGTTATCAGATGTACCCCAGAATCTGAATTTTCAGGCAGTGTTGGAGGCTTTGATGTGGCTCTGGAATGGATACATTTTAGAAGGCTCCCAAAGAAAGCTTCATGATTATAACTGATCATCAGAATTATGTGGAGAAAGCATTATAATTTATTTATGATTCCCTCTACAGATATGTTGATTCAATAAATGTGGGTTGTTGATATTTTGCTCTGTGTTTTTCTTTCTCTTTTCCTTCCTCTCCTATAGCTTTACCAATAAAGTAGGAGTGATATCCATGTAGGGAAATACTCTGTTGCCTGAAGAAACTGATGTGAAAGGAACATGATTATTAGGGGACTACCAAGAGATATGGGTTGAACAAGAGTGGAATGAAGGTTGGCACCTTCAGCTGTATTCCAGAGTTGTTCTGGTGTTTCAGAGTAGGGCATGTTCAATTATTTAATCAGAACATGAACGTAAATGAAAAATGAATCAATTCACCCTATGGTGTGAGAAGTTGATATATAACTATGAAAATTACATGGAATTTCTTCTTAATATTTTATTATCCCATAATTAAAAAATACATATATTGGACACACTTTAGATTGGAGAGCCATCAAGCCTTTCCCTCCATTACTTAAATACATCTTGTCTATATTTTGAAGCTGATGAATCTTCATTTAACATGTTTTCTTAGGAAAGAGGCCCCTGAAGAAGTAAAATGCATGAATTTGAAGTAGCCAACAGACTTGATGGGGTAGATGGGGCACTTCTAAGTATCATCTGAAGAAGAGGTGCTGGAATTCATTAGAAAAAACAGAGTTTAACAGGAAAGTATAAATATTTAGCAGAACTAAATTGAAATTCTGCTAAATATTTATACTTTTCTATTAAACCTCTATAAATTGATTTATATTCAATTCAATTGATTTATATCGATTTATGTATTGATCCAGTCATTACCTTACCTGGCTATTCACAATATGGGTGCCTACAGATGTGTCAGATATTAAGGATAAAGCAAAAAAAAATTAAAATGGTCTCTGCCTCCATAGATGAGCAAGGTCTCTCACACAAAAAATGCTCTTTAGCCAGACGATTACCAGATGAAGGACATTTAGAATACTGTCTTCACTGTTGAAATACATAGTTTTAAATCCAGAAAACAATATAATATAAAAAGCTAATAATAACTATGCTAACTAATACTTTTTAAACACCTACTAGCTATCACAGGTAGTGCTAACTGCTTTTCATAGATTATTTCTCAGGAATTGCTTAGGAGAGGTAATATTATTGTCACTATTTTTGCTGATAGAAAAACTTAGGTTCATTGAGGTTAAGTTCAAAGTCACACAAGAATTACAACAGCTTGGATGTTAATGCAAGTTTTCTCGTAGGACTATTCCCAAATCCATTGAAGACTGTACAGAGAAAATACATTTGCTTGGCTTTATAAAAAGAAAACATATTAATCATCCAACATGGAGCCTCACCAAGGATCAGAGCAAAAGTTTCCTTACCTTGTGTGGTAATGGGATTGACATTACAAAGAATTAAAAAAAAAGAAATTATTGTCATTTTTTGCATGTATTTTTCAGGAGTTGAGTTACTTCCAAATTATAGGTCACAGAACCAAATACAACTTTACTATATATATGTGTCCCACAACTTTAAAGACAAAAATGTGAAGTCAACAGCAAAGTTTTTATTATTCCACTCTTCCCTTTCTGCACCTCTATTCTGGTGTCAGTATTATTTTCTGTTTGAAGAAGGGAAAATCATACAATGCAGGCTGGTCCAGGAACCTTGGCAAGAAAGGCAAACGTATTCAGTACTGAATCCTGGTAAATAGACAAGAGTAGAACATTCTAGAACAAGTTTAATCATAACAATCTCCAAGCTAAAGTGACTATAATGTCTAAGACTGTAAGAGTGCACTTGATTGGGAGGACATTGGTTATTCCAGGCATAATTCATTGCATCATGTATATTCTTCAAACTCTACTTCATAAACTGGGATAGAACAAAGCAATTGCATGGAAGACAAATGTTCTCCAAGGGAATTACACTTTTTATTTTCAGTATACAATAGATATGGACAGGGTGATATTCTTTGACTATAGTGCTGGGCTTATATCTACTTTACTAATTGCAATGTGTACTTGCATAGTTAGATGTTTGCTCAATCAGTACACCCACCCAACATCCCTGAATGACACAATATTTGTTCTAAACCAATATTGTAAGTAACAAAATTGCATTTACAGCTACTAATTCCTGGCCCAAAGCCACATTGTTCTAGTTCAATTGTTCAAAGTTATGTCCTGACATCATTATTTTTTTGTTTGAAATGTTTGCTTGTTTTTGTTCTCTAGGTAATCACAATGTTCTATTCTGTTTAAAGACCTCAGGTTAAGACAATAAAGAAAAATATATTTTAAAGTTATTTAGGTAAAAACTAATTTTCTTTTTTCTTTCTTTTTTTGTTTTTGTTTTTGAGATGGAGTCTCACTCTGTCGCCCAGGCTGGAGTGCAGTGGCGCGATCTCAGCTCACTGCAAGCTATGCTTCCCAGGGTATGCTATTCTCCTGCCTCAGCCTCCCGAGTAGCTGGGACTACAGATGCCTGCAACCACGCCCGGCTATTTTTTTGTATTTTTAGTGGAGATGGGGTTTCACCATGTTAGCCAGGATGGTCTCAGTCTCCTGATCTCATGATCTGCCTGCCTTGGGATAAAACTAATTTTCTATTGCTTGAGGATCTACAGTTTACAGGGCAAACTGACCACATATATGGTCGATCCTCATTCACAAACTCTGTATGTGCGAATTTGTCTACTCCCTAAAATTTATTTGTAACCTGAAAATAAATAATTGCAGCACTTTCACAGTCATTCATAGATGTGCATGCTCAACGCGGTGAAAAGTTTGGGTGGCCCAACATCAAGTTCCCAACTGTGGAAGAAAAAGGTGACGCTTTGCTTTCCTGTTTTATCTCTTCTAATAAAAACATGTCCTTTTTCACAGCATATTTAGAGCTACATTTTTCACCTGATTGAGTTTTTTCTTGGTGAATTCACTGTTTAAATGGTCCCCTAGTATAGTGCTGAACTGCTGTCTAGTCTTCTTAAGCACAAGAAGCTTTGATGTGCCTTCTGGAGAAAATATGTGTGTTAGATATTCTTTGTTCAAGCGTGAGATGTAGTAATCATTGAATCTGAGTTCAATGTTAATGAATCACAATCCATATTGAAGAAGGTGTCTTTAAACAGAAACAAACATAAAACAAGGTTATTTATAGATTGATTGATGAAAATATTGTGAACAGAGGCTCACAGTAACGTGTCTCTATAATTCTTCTGGGAGTAATGGCTTAGTATCCACTAATTCAGTGTCCATGGCACCTTTACAGCACATAAAGACCACAAATAATAAGAATTGACTGCATGCATCTCTCTATAGAAATCCAAGTTTTTAAAAATATAACAGATAATTATATTTTTAAAAACACATCTAAGATTATATTGGAGGCTACTTCAGTTTCCTAATATTTAATCGATAAATAATATTTTAAAAGAAAAAAGAAAACTGCACAACAGCATTCCTCAGCATAATTTGATCAAGACTATGCTCAAACGTGGAGAGATGGAGTAAAGACAGTGGAACAGAAGGCTCCACCCATTGTCCCACCTAAAAGGACACCAATTTAACAGTTATCCAAATAAGCAAAACACCTTCATAAGAATCAAACATCAAATTGAAAGCAATATCTGCTTTTAACTTTTTATCACTGAAAAAGGCACTAAAGAGGTAGAAAAAACACCCTTGAATCGCTGACACCACTCTACCACAACCCCTGGCAATTGCGGGTGGTGCCCAGAGTATCTCTGGGTGCTGGGGGAGAGAGAGCACAGAAATGTGAGGCATTGAACTCAGTGCTATCCTATTAATATTGGAGCAGAAAGGAAAACTGGATCAAATTCAGCTGCCGCCCTCCCCTGGAGGGCACATTTAAATCAACCTTAGCTAGAGGGGAATTGCTGATCCCAGGGGTCCAAACTTGAGTTACCATAAACCTTGCCACCAAGGGTGAAAGGGCTCTGGGTCTCTAAGTAAACTTAAAAGGCAGTACAGGTCACAAAGACTGCAACTTTTAGGTGAGTCCTGGGTCTAAACTGGGCCCAGAGACAGTGGACAGGGGGTGGGGGGTGGGGGCACACGACCTACTGAGACACTAGCTAGGGCAAGTAAGGGCATTCTGATGTCACCCCTCCCCTAACCCTAGCTGCACAACTTGTGGCTCCAAAGAGACCCCATTCTTCTGCTTTAGAAGAGGAGAAGGAAGAGTGGGGAGGACTTTTTCTAGTATTTTGCGTACCAGATTAGCCACAGCAGAATAGGACACCAGCCAGAGCTGTGAGGCTCCTGTTCTAAGCCCTAGCTCCAAGATGACATTTCTAGATACATCCTGGGCCAGAAGAAAACCTACCACCTTGAAGGGAAGGACACAGTCTTGGCAATATCCATCACCTGCTAACTGAAGAGCCCTTGGGCCTTGAATTAAAAGCAGCAGTATCCAGGTTCTACACCAGGGGTCTTGGGTGCCCCTCTAAGACTTGCTGGCTTCAAGTACTAGGTCCATCACAGTGGGTAGAGCACCAAGCAGGTCTTTGAGGTAACCGATTCTAGGACTTGACTCTTGGATGGCATTTCTGGACTTGCCTTGGGCCAGAAGGGAGCCCACTACCCTGAATGGAAATTAGACAATATACTTCTGAATGACTAGTGGGCCAATGAAGATATTAAGAAGGAAACTGAAAAATTTCTTGAAATAAATTATAATGAAAACATAACACACCAAAACTAGTGGGCTACAACAAAAGCAGTACTAAGAATGAAGTTTATAGCTGTAAGTGCCTACATTAAAAAAGAGGAGAAACTTCAAATAAAAATCTAACAATGCATCTTAAAGAACTAGAAAAGCAAGAACAAACCAAATCCAAAATTAGTAGAAGAAAATAAATAATAAAGATGACAGCAGAAATAAATGACATTAAAGTAATGAAAACAATACAAAAGATCAAGGAAACAAAAAGCTGTTTTTTGAAAAGTTAAACACAATTGACAAAAATTTAACCAGACTGGCTAAGACAAAAAAGAGAGAAAATCCAAATAAATAAGATCATAAATGCAAAAGGAGACATTACAACTAATACTGGAGAAATTCAAAGGATCATTAGTAGCTACTATGAGAAACAATTTGCCAATAAATTGGAAAATCTAGGAGAAATAGACAAATTACTAAACACATAAAGCCTACCAAGATTGAACCAGGAAGAAATCCAAAACCTGAACAGATCAACAACAAGTAAGTGAATTGAAGCCACAATAAAAAGTCTCCCAGTAAAGAAAAGCCCAGGACCTGATGGCTTTGCTGCTGAATTCTACCAAATATTTAAAGAAGAACTAAAACCATTCCTACCCAAACTACTCTGAAAAATAGAGAAGGTAATACTTCCAAACTCATTCTGCAAGGTCAGTATTACCTTGATACCAAAACCAGACAAATATACATCAAAAAAAGAAAAAATCCAGGCCAAGATACCTGAAGAATATTGATGCAAAAATCCTCAACAAAATATGAGCAAACCAAATTCAACAACACATTAGAAAGATCATTCATCATGACCAAGTGGAATTTGTCCCTGGGATGCAAGGATGGTTCAACATACACAAATCAAGCAATACGACACATCATATCAACAGAATGAAGGATAAAAACCATACGATTATTTCAATTAATGGTGAAACAGCATTTGATAAAATACATCTTTCTTTCATCATAAAAACCCTAAAAAATAGATATAGAAGGAATGTACCTCAACATAATAAAAGCCATACATGTCAGAGCCACAGATAGTATCATACTGAGTAGGGAAAAAAATTGAAAGTCTTTCCTTTAAGATCTGCAACACGACAAGGATAACCACTGTCACTGCTGTTATTCAACATAGTACTGGAAGTCCCAGCTAAAGCAATAAGGCAAGAGAAAGAAAGAAAGAGTATCCAAATTGAAATGGAAGAAGTCAAATTATCCTTGTTTGCAGACTATGAAATCTTATATTTGAAAAAACCTAAAGACTTCAAAAAAAAACTATTTGAACTGATAAATTTAGCAATGTTGAAAAATATAAAATTAACATAGAAAAATCAGTAGCATTTCTATATGCCAACAGTAAACAATATGAAAAAGAATTAAAAAGTAATCTTATTTACAATAGCCACACATGAGATTAAATATCTAACAAATAACGTGACCAAAGAAGTAAAAGATCTCTACAATAAAAACTATAAAACACTAATGAAATAAATTGAAGAGGACACAAGAAATGGAAAGATATTTCATGTTCATGGATTGGAAGAATAAACATTGCTAAAATGTCCATACCACCCTAAGCAATCTACAGATTCAGTGCAGTCCCTATCAAAATATGACATTCTTCACAGAAATAGAAAAAAAATTCCAAAACTTTATGGAATGAAAAAGGACTCAGAATAGCCACAGCTATCCTAAGCACAAAAGCAAAACTGGAGGAATCACATTTCCTGACTTGAAATTATACTATGGAGCTATAGTAACCCAGACACCATGATACTGGCATATAAATGAACATATAGACCATTGGAATAGAATAAAGAACCCCAAAATAAATCCACACACTTACAGTGAACTCACTTTCGACAAAGGTGTCAAGAACATACACTGAGGAAAAGACAGTCTCTTCAATTAATGCTGCTAGGCGTATGTTTATTGCAGCACTATTTGCAATAGCAAAGACATGGAACCAACCCAAATGCCCATCACTGATAGACTGGATAAAGAAAACATGGTACATATACACCATGGAATACTATGCAGACATAAAAAGGAATGAGAATATGTTCTTTGCAGGGACACGGATGAAGCTGGAAGACATCATCCTCAGCAAACTAACACAGAAACAGAAAACCAAACAACCCATGTTCTCACTCATAAGTGGGAGTTGAACATTGAGAAGACATGGACACAGTGAGGGGAACAACACACCAGGGCCTGTTGAGGCATAGGGAGTGAGGGGAGGGAACTTAGAGGACAGGTCAATAGGTTCAGCAAACCACCATGGCACACGTATCCTCTGTAACAAACCTGCACATTCTGCATACATATCCCAGTTTTTTTTCTTTTTAAGAAGGAATAAAGAAAAAAAATAGAGTTACCATATAAAAAATATATTAAAAATGATGCTGGGAAAACTGGATATCTATATGCAGAAGAATGAAACTATAAGCCTATCATTCACCATATTTGAAAATCTGTTAAAGACTTATATCTAAGATCTCAAACTATGAAACTACTACAAGAAAATATTGGGGAGCCGGCTGGGTGCGGTGGCTCATGCCTGTAATCCCAGCACTTTGGGAGGCCAAGGCAGGTGGATCACCTGAGGTCAGGAGTTCGAGACCAGCCTGGCCAACATGGTGAAACCCTGTCTCTACTAAAAATACAAAAATTAGCCAGGCATGGTGGTGGGCACCTGTAATCCCAGCTATTCAGGAGGCTGAGGCAGGAGAATTTCTTGAACTCGGGAGGCAGAGGTTGCAGTGAACCGAGGTCATGCCACTGCACTCCAGCCCCCCAGCCTGGGTGACAGAGCGAGACTCTGTCTAAAATAAATAAATAAATTAATTAATTAAAAAAGAAAGAAAGAAAGAATGAAAGGAAGGAAGGGAGAAAGAAAGAATGAATGAAAGGAAGGAAGGAAGAGAGAAAGAAAGAAAGAAAGAAAGAAAGAAAGAAAGAAAGAAAGAAAGAAAGAAAGAAAGAGAAAGAAAGAAAGAAAGAAAGAAAGAAAACATTGGGGAAACACTCTTAAGACATTGGTCTGGGCAAAAAATTCTTGAGTAATACCCCACGAGCACAGGCAATCAAAGCACAAATGAACAAATGTGATCATATCAAGTTAAAAAGATTGTACACCAAAGTATACAATCAACAAAGTGAAGAGACAACACATGGAATAGGAGAAAATATTTGCAAACTACTCATCTGACAAGGGCTAATCTAATAACCAGAATATATAAGGTGCTTAGATAACGTTATAGCAAAAAAAAAAAAAATCTAATAATCCCGTTTTAGAAAATGGGCAAAAGATTTGAGTAGACATTTCTCAAAAGAAAATATACAAATGGCAAACATGCATATGGAAAGATATTCAAAATTATTGATCATCACACCAATAATTATTAACCATCACAATTATTAATCACTGATTTGCAGAAATGCACATCAAAACTACAATGCGATATCATCTCACCCCAGTTAAAATGGTTTATATCCAAAAGACAAGCAATAACAAATATTGGCAAGGGTGTGGAGAAAAGAGAACCCTTGTACACTGTTGGTGAGAATATAGATTAGTACAACTACGGAGAACAGTTTGGAGGTTCCTCAAAAAACTAAAAATAGAGGTACCATATGATCCAGCAATCCCACTGCTGGGTACATACCCAAAAGAAAGGAAATCAGTATATCAAAAATATCTGCCCTCCCATGTTTTTTGTAGCACTATCCACAATAGCTACAATTTGGAAGCAACCTAAGTGTCCATTAACAGATGAATGGATAAGGAAAACGTGATACATATACACAATGGAGTATTAATCAGCCATAAAAATGAATGAGATCCTGTCATTTGCAACAACATGGATGGGAACTGGAGGTCATTATATTAAGTGGAATAGGCCAGGCACAGAAAGACAAACATCGCATGTACTCACCTATTTCTGGGATCTAGGAATCAAAACAATTGAACTCATGGATGTAGAGAGTAGAAGGATGGATACCAGAAACTGGGAAAGGTAGTGAGGGTTTGAGGGGGAAGTAAGGATGGCTAATGGGTAAAAAACAAAAATAGTTCAAAGGAATGAATACGACCCACTATCTGATACCACTACAGGGTGACTATAGTCAACAATAATTTAATTGTTACATTAATACATTAATGACTTAATTGTACATTTTTAAATAACAAAAGAGTGTAGTTGGATTGTTTGTAACACAAAGGATAAATGCTTGAAGGGATGGATGATACCCCATTCTGCATGATGTGATTATTTCACATTGCATGGGTGAATCAAAACATTTCATGTACCCCATAAATACATACACCATGTACCCACAAAAATTGAAAATAAAAAATTTAAGAAACAAAAATAAGTACAAAAGTGACCACTAGAAAAAAAATGCAAATCTTCCTAGATGCCTTATTTTTCTTACAAATCAAAGAGGAAAGAATATATATCTTGTAGTAAAAGGAAGATAGCAAGTATAATACAAACAATTATAAAATGTATGGCAGACTGAGTCAAATCATATTAATCATACTAATAAATATGAATAGCTTAACTTACCTAGTAAAAAATTTTTCAATTTATTACACAAAACAAGAAATAACTGTATGCTGTATATGTTAAACTAAATGATTTAGAAAGACCAAAGATGAATGATATAATAGCAGTAGCAATGAGAAAATAAGGGGTGCAATGCTGAAATCAGAAAGTGTAGAATTTTAGCCAATGTACATCAGTTGTGACAGAGAGAGTACTTTTTAATGCTAAACACCACAAGTCACAATGAAGGTATAATGCCTACAAATCTCTAGGCACTAAACAACATATCAACCACTTTCATGAAGCAAAAACTATAGGATATTCAATATGACATAATTAGAAATAAAATAATGAGAGGCTAATGTACCATTCTCAGTACAAAGCAGAGCAATTGGTCAATAAATAAAAAGAAGACAGAAAAACTAAAGAACATAAACAACCTACATATGGATATGTATCAAAATGTACACCCTAGAATACACAAATTCAAAAAAATGATCAAACATAAAGTTCAAAATCAAAGTTCACAATAAAAAGTCAGAAAATTTTGTAAAGTAGAGATATAGTACTCTCCTATCACAATTCAATAAAATCAAAAATTATTAACAAAAAATTTTAATCTCCTATTAAACAACTCTTTGGTGACAAGGGAAAACAAAAAAGTACAGAATTTCTTTAAAAATAAATGACAAGAGAAACACTACCTATCAGAATTTATTGAATATATTTTAAGCAATGATCAGAAGAAAATTAAATACATAAAACACTTATTAGTAAAAATGAAAGAATATGTATAAATAAATAGCAGCTCAATAATCTAGTAAAGCAGCACACCAACATGGCACATGTATACATATGTAACAAACCTACACATTGTGCACATGTACGCCAGAACTTAATGTATAATAAAAATATATATTAATAATAATAATAATAATCTAGTAAAGTTAAATAGCAGCTCAATAATCTAGTAAACTAACAACAAATTAAATCAGAAGAAAACATGAGAAACAAGGTTAAAAAAAGTTAAAAGCAAAAATTATTGTGGTAGTAAAACAGTAAGCCAAGTCATATAAGTTATTTTTTAAAAAGTAAATACAAATATAGGCAATTTATTAGCTAACTTGATCAAGAAGAAATGAGGAAACAGCACAAATGAACAAATTAAGAAACTATAAGGAGGAAATATCCAGTGAAACAAGAAATTAAAAATTACCACAAAAGTCTATTTTAATTTCAGCATTAGCATGAGGTAATTTAAAAATTACCACAAGGCAATTAACATGCTTATCACCTTGTTTACCTATCATTTTTATGGTCAGACATTTAAAATTAAGTGTCTTAGTTCTTTTAAAATATATAATACATTATTATTGACCATGTTAATTCGATTTAATCATCCCACAGTGTGCACATATATTTAAGCATCACATTGTACCTCACGAATGTATATACATACGATCTGTCAATTAAAAATAATATTAATTTTAAAAATTACCAGGGGAGGAGCCAAGATGGCCGAATAGGAACAGCTCCGGTCTACAGCTCCCAGCGTGAGCGACGCAGAAGACGGTGATTTCTGCATTTCCATCTGAGGTACCGGGTTCATCTCACTAGGGAGTGCCAGACAGTGGGCGCAGGTCAGTGGGTGCGCGCACCATGCACGAGCCAAAGCAGGGCGAGGCATTGCCTCACCTGGGAAGCGCAAGAGGTCAGGGAGTTCCCTTTCCGAGTCAAAGAAAGGGGTGACGGACGGCACCTGGAAAATCGGGTCACTCCCACCCGAATACTGCGCTTTTCCGACAGGCTTAAAAAACGGCGCAACACGAGATTATATGCCCCACCTGGCTTGGAGGGTCCTGCGCCCACGGAGTCTCGCTGATTGCTAGCACAGCAGTCTGAGATCAAACTGCAAGGCGGCAGCGAGGCTGGGGGAGGGGCGCCTGCCATTGCCCCGGCTTGATTAGGTAAACAAAGCAGCCTGGAAGCTCGAACTGGGTGGAGCCCACCACAGCTCAAGGAGGCCTGCCTGCCTCTGTAGGCTCCACCTCTGGGGGCAGGGCACAGACAAATAAAAAGACAGCAGTAACCTCTGCAGACTTAAATGTCCCTGTCTGACAGCTTTGAAGAGAGCAGTGGTTCTCCCAGCACGCAGCTGGAGATCTGAGAACGGGCAGACTGCCTCCTCAAGTGGGTCCCTGACCCCTGACCCCCAAGCAGCCTAACTGGGAGGCACCCCCCAGCAGGGGCACACTGACACCTCACACGGCAGGGTATTCCAACAGACCTGCAGCTGAGGGTCCTGTCTGTTAGAAGGAAAACTAACAAACAGAAAGGACATCCACACCAAAAACCCATCTGTACATCACCATCATCAAAGACCAAAAGTAGATAAAGCCACAAAGATCGGGAAAAAACAGAACAGAAAAACTGGAAACTCTAAAAAGCAGAGCGCCTCTCCTCCTCCAAAGGAACGCCGTTCCTCACCAGCAACGGAACAAAGCTGGATGGAGAATGACTTCGACGAGCTGAGAGAAGAAGGCTTCAGACAATCAAATTACTCTGAGCTACGGGAGGACATTCAAACCAAAGGCAAAGAAGTTGAAAACTTGAAAAAAATTTAGAAGAATGTATAACTAGAATAACCAATACAGAGAAGTGCTTAAAGGAGCTGATGGAGCTGAAAACCAAGGCTCAAGAACTACGTGAAGAATGCAGAAGCCTCAGGAGCCGATGCAATCAACTGGAAGAAAGGGTATCAGTGATGGAAGATGAAATCAATGAAATGAAGCGAGAAGGGAAGTTCAGAGAAAAAAGAATACAAAGAAATGAGCAAAGCCTCCAAGAAATATGGGACTATGTGAAAAGACCAAATCTACGTCTGACTGGTGTACCTGAAAGTGATGGGGAGAATAGAACCAAGATGGAAAACACTCTGCAGCATATTATCCAGGAGAACTTCCCCAATCTAGCAAGGCAGGCCAACGTTCAGATTCAGGAAATACAGAGAATGCCACAAAGATACTCCTCGAGAAGAGCAACTCCAAGACACATAACTGTCAGATTCACCAAAGTTGAAATGAAGGAAAAAATGTTAAGGGCAGCCAGAGAGAAAGGTCGGGTTACCCTCAAAGGGAAGCCCATCAGACTAACAGCGGATCTCTCAGCAGAAACCCTACAAGCCAGAAGAGAGTGGGGGCCAATATTCAACATTCTTAAAGACAAGAATTTTCAACCCAGAATTTCATATCCAGCCAAACTAAGCTTCATAAGTGAAGGAGAAATAAAATACTTTACAGACAAGCAAATGCTGAGAGACTTTGTCACCACCAGGCCTGCCCTGAAAGAGCTCCTGAAGGAAGCGCTAAACATGGAAAGGAACAACCGGTACCAGCCGCTGCAAAATCATGCCAAAACGTAAAGACCATCAAGACTAGGAAGAAACTGCATCAACTAACGAGCAAAATAACCAGTTAACATCATAATGACAGGATCAAATTCACACATAACAATATTAACTTTAAATGTAAATGGACTAAATGCTCCAATTAAAAGACACAGACTGGCAAATTGGATAAAGAGTCAAGACCCATCGGTGTGCTGTATTCAGGAAACCCAACTCACGTGCAGAGACACACATAGGCTCAAAATAAAAGGATGGAGGAAGATCTACCAAGCAAATGGAAAACAAAAAAAGGCAGGAGTTGCAATACTAGTCTCTGATAAAACAGACTTTAAACCAACAAAGATCAAAACAGACAAAGAAGGCCATTACATAATGGTAAAGGGATCAATTCAGCAAGAAGAGCTAACTATCCTAAATATATATGCACCCAATACAGGAGCACCAAGATTCATAAAGCAAGTCCTGAGTGACCTACAAAGAGACTTAGACTCCCACACATTAATAATGGGAGACTTTAACACCCCACTGTCAACATTGGACAGATCAACGAGACAGAAAGTCAATAAGGATACCCAGGAATTGAACTCAGCTCTGCACCAAGCAGACCTAATAGACATCTACAGAACTCTCCACCCCAAATCAACAGAATATACATTTTTTTCAGCACCACGCCACACCTATTCTAAAATTGACCCACATACTTGGAAGTAAAGCTCTCCTCAGCAAATGTAAAAGAACAGAAATTATAACAAACTATCTCTCAGACCACAGTGCAATCAAACTAGAACTCAGGATTAAGAATCTCACTCAAAACCACTCGACTAAATGGAAACTGAACAACCTGCTCCTGAATGACTACTGGGTACATAATGAAATGAAGGCAGAAATAAAGATGTTCTTTGAAACCAACGAGAACAAAGACACAACATACCAGAATCTCTGGGACACATTCAAAGCAGTGTGTAGAGGGAAATTTATAGCACTAAATGCCCACAAGAGAAAGCAGGAAAGATCCAAAATTGACACCCTAACATCACAATTAAAAGAACTAGAAAAGCAAGAGCAAACACATTCAAAAGCTAGCAGAAGGCAAGAAATAACTAAAATCAGAGCAGAACTGAAGGAAATAGAGACAAAAAAAACCCTTCAAAAAAGTAATGAATCCAGGAGCTGGTTTTTTGAAAGGATCAACAAAATTGATAGACCGCTAGCAAGACTAATAAAGAAAAAAAGAGAGAAGAATCTAATAGACGCAATAAAAAATGATAAAGGGGATATCACCACCGATCCCACAGAAATACAAACTACCATCAGAGAATACTACAAACACCTCTACGCAAATAAACTAGAAAATCTAGAAGAAATGGATAAATTCCTCGACACATACACTCTCCCAAGACTAAACCAGGAAGAAGTTGAATCTCTGAATAGACCAATAACAGGCTCTGAAATTGTGGCAATAATCAATAGCTTACCAACCAAAAAGAGTCCAGGACCAGATGGATTCACAGCCGAATTCTACCAGAGGTACAAGGAGGAACTGGTACCATTGCTTCTGAAACTATTCCAATCAATAGAAAAAGAGGGAATCCTCCCTAACTCATTTTATGAGGCCAGCATCATTCTGATACCAAAGCCAGGCAGAGACACAACAAAAAAAGAGAATTTTAGACCAATATCCTTGATGAACATTGATGCAAAAATCCTCAATAAAATACTGGCAAAATGAATCCAGCAGCACATCAAAAAGCTTATCCACCATGATCAAGTGGGCTTCATCCCTGGGATGCAAGGCTGGTTCAATATATGCAAATCAATAAGTGGAATCCAGCATATAAACAGAACCAAAGACAAAAACCACATGATTATCTCAATAGATGCAGAAAAGGCCTTTGACAAAATTCAACAACACTTCACGCTAAAAACTCTCAATAAATTAGGTATTGATGGGACGTATTTCAAAATAATAAGAGCTATCTATGACAAACCCACAGCCAATATCATACTGAATGGGCAAAAACTGGAAGCATTTCCTTTGAAAACTGGCACAAGACAGGGATGCCCTCTCTCACCACTCCTATTCAACATAGTGTTGGAAGTTCTGGCCAGGGCAATTAGGCAGGAGAAGGAAATAAAGGGTATTCAATTAGGAAAAGAGGAAGTCAGATTGTCCCTGTTTGCAGATGACATGATTGTATATCTAGAAAACCCCATTGTCTCAGCCCAAAATCTCCTTAAGCTGATAAGCAACTTCAGCAAAGTCTCAGGATACAAAATCAATGTACAAAAATCACAAGCATTCTTATACACCAATAACAGACAAACAGAGAGCCAAATCATGAGTGAACTCCCATTCACAATTGCTTCAAAGAGAATAAAATACCTAGGAATCCAACTTACAAGGGATGTGAAGGACCTCTTCAAGGAGAACTACAAACCACTGCTCAATGAAATAAAAGATGATACAAACAAATGGAAGAACATTCCATGCTCATGGGTAGGAAGAATCAATATCGTGAAAATGGCCATACTGCCCAAGGTAATTTATAGATTCAATGCCATCCCCATCAAGCTACCAATGCCTTTCTTCACAGAATTGGAAAAAAACAACTTTAAAGTTCATATGGAACCAAAAAAGAGCCCGCATCGCCAAGTCAATCCTAAGCCAAAAGAACAAAGCTGGAGGCATCACACTACCTGACTTCAAACTATACTACAAGGCTACACTAACCAAAACAGCATGGTACTGGTACCAAAACAGAGATATAGATCAATGGAACAGAACAGAGCCCTCAGAAATAATGCCACATATCTACAACTATCTGATCTTTGACAAACCTGAGGAAAACAAGTAATGGGGAAAGGATTCCCTATTTAATAAATTGTGCTGGGAAAACTGGCTAGCCATATGTAGAAAGCTGAAACTGGATCCCTTCCTTACACCTTATACAAAAATCAATTCAAGATGGATTAAAGACTTAAACGTTAGACCTAAAACCATAAAAACCCTAGAAGAAAACCTAGGCATTACCATTCAGGACATAGGCATGGGCAAGGACTTCATGTCTAAAACACCAAAAGCAATGGCAACAAAAGACAAAATTGACAAATGGGATCTAATTAAACTAAAGAGCTTCTGCACAGCAAAAGAAACTACCATCAGAGTGAACAGGAAACCTACAAAATGGGAGAAAATGTTCACAACCTACTCATCTGACAAAGGGCTAATATCCAGAATCTACAATGAACTCAAACAAATTTACAAGAAAAAAACAACCCCATCAAAAAGTGGGCAAAGGATATGAACAGACACTTCTCAAAAGAAGACATTTATGCAGCCAAAAAGCACATGAAAAAATGCTCATCATCACTGGCCATCAGAGAAATGCAAATCAAAACCACAATGAGATACCATCTCACACCAGTTAGAATGGCAATCATTAAAAAGTCAGGAAACAACAGGTGCTGGAGAGGATGTGGAGAAATAGGAACACTTTTACACTGTTGGTGGGACTGTAAACTAGTTCAACCATTGTGGAAGTCAGTGTGGCGATTCCTCAGGGATCTAGAACTGGAAATACCATTTGACCCAGCCATCCCATTACTGGGTATATACCCAAAGGACTATAAATCATGCTGCTATAAAGACACATGCACACGTATGTTTATTGTGGCACTATTCACAATAGCAAAGACTTGGAACCAACCCAAATGTCCAACAACGATACACTGATTAAGAAAATGTGGCACATATACACCATGGAATACTATGCAGCCATAAAAAATGATGAGTTCATGTCCTTTGTAGGGACATGGATGAAACTGGAAAACATCATTCTCAGTAAACTATCGCAAGAACAAAAAACCAAACACCGCATATTCTCACTCATAGGTGGGAATTGAATAATGAGATCACATGGACACAGGAAGGGGAACATCACACTCTGGGGACTGTTGTGGGGTGGGGGGAGGGGGGAGGGATAGCATTGGGAGATATACCTAATGCTAGATGACGAGTTAGTGGGTGCAGTGCACCAGCATGGCACATGTATACCTATGTAACTAACCTGCACAATGTGCACATGTACCCTAAAACTTAAAGTATAATAAAAAAAAATTACCACAAGGGCCTATTCTATGCAAATATTTTGAATCTCAGATGAAACGGATAATTTCCTAATATATGTTTACAAAATTGACTCCATTAGAGTAGCTGTGAATGAAGTGAGCACAAAAACTGACTCCATCAGATAGAGGAAGATTAAACAGACCAAAGTAGATAGAAGAAATCAATAAAATTCTTGGAAAACTACTCAACTTTTTTTAGGCATTTTAGCACCTTGTTCAGATGAATTCACATAGAAATTCTACTAAAGCTTTCAATACTCTATATAAATTTTTCCAGACTACTGAAAATGAAGACATTTTCTCAACTTTTTAATGAAGTTATGAAGTCAATCTAGTAAAGAGAATAAAAGTAAAGAAAATATAGATTAATTTATGAATTTCAATGCAAACATATAAAATAAAATATTTACAGATTCAGCACTACATTAAGAAAACCAAATCTGATTTGTTCCAGGAATGTAAGTTTGGCACAACATTAACAAATCCATTAATATCATACAATGTAAAACATAGTCCTTGACACTTTCTAGAATATATAGATGAAATTAGAACTAAAAGATGGAAATATGAGAGAAAAGTGAAAATATATGAACTATACCACTCAAAAGTTCCAAAATTTAACCATTGGGAATTCCCAGAGAAGAACGCTGAGACAATCTCAGGAGGAAAAAATTCAAAAATTGTTTTGTTTTGTTTTTTAAAATATCCCTGAGATGGAGAAAAAGACCTTAAGAACAGATATCAATAGATGAGTGATAGATAGATAATAGGTAGGTAGATAGATAGATAGATAGATAGATAGATAGATAGATAGATAGATAGACAGACAGATAATGATGAAACAAATGAGACAGCATTTAAATCATGGGTGAATCTGTATAAAAGATATATAGGAGTTTCTCATATTGTTCTTATCAATTTCTATAAGCCAAAATAAAAGGAAACAAAAAAAAATCATAGGGAAACACTAATTCCCACAATATGTGTATTTCTTTTAGAGAATATGTAAACAAATGACTAGTTCTGAGATATGATGTTTATGTAATTAAATAACTTATATGAAATTGTTTTTGCTATCTATTTAGAAATATTTTCTCTTTCAGTATTTTATTGACCCAAATTACAAAATATGTTACAAACACTTGAGTAATAAAAACATGCTCCACTTGAGATGCCTGAATTAGGAGAAAGATAAACACACGAACCAATATATGTGGGTTAATATATAAGTCCTATGATAGTGATGCTACAAAGTAACATGGGAAAATTTTACTAGAGGAGCAAATAGGAATTTTAAGAGAAGCATACTAATGCAATTTCATTAGAGTTAGAATGCAGAAATATTCTATGAGATCCCTATTCTTGAGTCAACCATGAACATTGGGGATAATGGAGGTTTGAGGTTGAAGTGAGAAGCTATTCTTTAATTATGTCTTGAAATGCTGACTCAGGTGACCTCACTAAGACATTTCATCATGGGTTTTCTTTTGTTTTGGTTTTTGTTTTTGTTTTTTCAGATAGAGTCTCACTCTGTTGCCCAGGCTGGAGTACAGTGGCACGATTTTGGCTCACTGCAACCTCCACCTCCAGGGTTCAAGTGATTCTCCTGCCTCAGCCTCCCGAGTAGCTGGGATTACAGGCGCACACCACTACACCTGACTAATTTTTGTATTTTTGGTTAGAGACCATGTTTCGCCATGTTCGCCAGGCTGGTATCAAACTCCTGACCTCAGGTGATCCGCCAGCCTCGGCCTCCCAAAGTGCTGGGATTACAGGTGTGAGCCACCACGTGCGGCCTTCATCACGGTTTTTGATAACCATCTGACTAGAACTGAAATTTTCCTATTCATCTTTGTTTCCAACTAATTTCTTTTGTTGACTTTTCCAGTCATGTCAACCATCCAACCACTGAAGGACCCAGACTCTATTGTTCATCAGTTTTATGCCAGTTTTGTAAAGTTGTAAACCACAAATTTAAAAAATTTTACATTATTATAAGCAGGTAAGTTTACCTTAAGTAAGTAAGAAAGCTCCCCAAAATCACATTTTTGATGATGAGAGACATTGTATATTTTAAATCTTATAGAAATTACATTATTACCAAAAAGTTCATGAAAAACGGATAACAATGATGAGGGAAAAGGATGAATGATACCTGACACTGAAATTTAAGCCTGAATCCCTGGGGTATATTGGTACAATGATCACAGAAATGTATGTTGTTTTGAGAAAAACCACCATTAATGGTTCTCTCCTTATAGGCACTAAATTGTATAATGACACACTTTGGTTTATGATTTCTATGAAAACAGAGAATTTCATGTAAATATTATAACTATAAATCAATCATATCATTCAGTATGTATATATTATACAGAACTTAAGATGGTAGCAGAGAAGACATTAACCAGGAATGTTCTGAGGTTAAAATATCAGTGGCTGGCAAAGCTATTGCCAGAAGAAAGTTATATAAACTGATAAACAGGACTATTTGTCAAATCAGTTAAGGAAGACAGAAAACAAAAAAAGATGAGTAGGACAGACCATCACGCGCACATGGGAGTTGTGTCTCCCAAAATAGATTGAGAAACCAAGAGCTGGGATGACTGTCTAAGCAAGTGGCTTCCCAAAGTAGATAAAATTTTTCAAGCAAAAAACTTCCCTGTGGAGGTACCTGCAGGAATAATTTCATCATGAAAATACATAAGACGTCTTCCTCATCTGTCAACATTATCTCAGAGCTTCCTTAACACATACTGCAATCCGAAGTAAATTCAATCTCTTGTTAGTACCAGTCAGTCTTCTCTGTCTCCCCACTCTTTGATCTCAGAATGTGAAAGTCTTGTTTACAATGCTTGTTAAAAGCCAGGTCATCATTTCCCAATACCTTATATTTCTTTTATAAACTCAAAACTACAGACAAAGTAAAAGCAACAAAATGCTTATTTAAAATGTGCTGCAAGAACTTTGCACTTTATTTAGGTTTTTGTCTGATAAAGGTAAAATATGGTGGAATTTTATCATTCTTATACAGACAATGCATTTCTACTAGAATCAACGAAGACTCTAGTATTGGATTTTTAAGGAGTCTTTTGATATTCCTGGTTCATATTGAACTTGTTTTAATTTAAAATCCCTAGGGTTTTAATTATTTATTTTTGTATCAGTAGCTGTTCAAGCTAGTTTCTCTCCTATTTTGTACACATGAAATTGATTTTTACACACCATAAAAGCTTTTCTATTTGTTTAGTGTTCACTCACATAATTTCTTGCCTCTGACTACACTGCTAGGCAGTTTGCATTCCCACCTGCATTATTCTCTGACCTGATATCTCTTTCTTTGCACACCACTGCTAGATCAATGTTTCTCAAAGTTCCACTTTGATAATGTCATTCACATGCTTAAAATTATTTACTAATATTCTACTGTTTAGTGCATGATATCCAAGCTCCTCAGTCTACAAGTCAAAACACTGCACAATCTATCAAAATACTTTCTAATGCTATTTTCCATCTCTTCTCTGCATAATTCTGTGTTCCTGACAATGAGCATGTATATGGAGCTAGTTTTTTTGCTTTATCAACACCTCCTTGCTCTTCTGTTTTGTTTTGGCTTTTTTTTTTTTGGCTATTTTTAGTTTTTATATTGAGAAATAATTGTAAAACCTTAGAAAAATTGCAAGAGTACTAAGAGCGCTGATATAACACTTAACCCAGATTTAGCTATTGTTAAATTTCTGTATTTACTTCTTCGTTTTGCTCCATATAACTGGCCCACCTTCTATTTTTGAAAAAAAAATAAAAAAGAAATGCTCTCTATTAAATAGAACTTTCATTTTTATATAATTTTAGATTCACATGAAGTTTTACGAGATTATCCAAGGAAGTCCCATGCACCATTTACCTTGGTTTACCCAATGGTAACATGTTGCAAATCCATAGTAGAATAGAACAAACAACATATTGGCATTAACAGTCAAAATGGAGAATATTTCTATCACAACAAAGATCCCTCATGTTGCCCTTCTATAATCTTGCCCAGTTCCCATATGCTGCTATCATTTCCATATCCATTCATGCTATAATCTGCTTTCTTTTTCTATAATTTTTGTCTTTTCTAGAATGATATATAAATACACTTATATGGTATGTAAACTTTCGCCACTGGACATTTTTCCCCAGCATAACTCTCTGGAGATTCATGCAGGTTGTTGCAGGTAAAAATAGTTCATTATTCCTTATTGCTGAACAGTATTTTGTGCTGTGGGTACAATGATTTGTTTAACCATTCACCTGTTGAAGGACATCTGAATTGTTTCCAGTTACAAATAAACACCTATGAGCATTTACATACAGGTTTTTGTGTGAACCTAAATCTTCATTTCTGTATAATAAATACCTAGAAATACAATTGCTGGATTGAATGGTATCTGCATGTCTAGTTTTTTAACCAGCTGCCTAATTGTTTTCCAGAGTGGCTGTAATATTTTAAATTTTCATCAACAACATATGAGTGACCCAGTTTCTCTGCATTCTTACTAGCATTTAGGATTACAACTATTTTTATTTTATCCATTCTGATATGTGCAGAGTGATATATCATTGTGTTTTTAATTCAAATTTCTCTAACGGCTAGTGATGTTGAATATTTTTATGTGCTTATGTCCCATCCTCTTAAGTGAAATGTCCATTCATTCATTTCTTTTTTTGGGGGGGGGGGGGAGAGTGGGAGGGGACGGAGTCTCGCTCTGTTGCCCAGGCTGGAGTGCAGTGGTGCGATCTCGGCTCACTGCAAGCTCCGCCTCCCGGGTTGACGCCATTCTCCTGCCTCAGCCCCCCTAGTAGCTGGGACTACAGACGCCCGCAACCACGCCTGGCTAATTTTTTTTTATTTTTAGTAGAGACGGGGTTTCACCGTGTTAGTCAGGATGGTCTCGATCTCCTGACCTCATGATCCGCCCGCCTCGGCCTCCCAAAGTGCTGGGATTACAGGCGTGAGCCACCAAGCCCGGCCCATTCATTTCTTTTGCCCGTTGCTAATCAGATAGTTTGCTTTTTGAGTGTTTACTTTTGAAAGTTCTTTATATATTCTAGATATTAGAAATAGGATAAACACAAAGAAATTCAGACCCAGACATATTATAACAAAATTGTCGAAAGTCAAAGAAAAAATCTTGAAAGCAACAAAAGAAAAATGACTTGTTACATACAAGGAACCCTAATAAAATTAACATCGGAAACAATGGAGAGCAAAAGGCAGTAGGAAAACAGATATAAAATATTAAAATAAAAAATCGTCAACCAACAGTCTTATAGCTAGCAAAACTATCACAAATGAAAGCAAAATAAAGATAATCCTGGATAAACAACTGAGAGAATTGGTTTCTAGCAGACGTATCTTTTAATAAATATTAATGGAAATTCTTCAAGCTGAAAGCGCATGACACCAGACAGTAATTCAAATACACAGAAAAAAACAGCACTGGTAAAGATGATTATGTAACTTAAAAGGCAGCATAAATGCAGAGGTCTCTTTTTATTTCTCTTTACTGATTTAAAAAGCAATTGCATAGAAGTACATATGTATATTTGTATTGTGGAGAATATTACAAATAGAAATGTAATGTATTTGACAATAGCACAGAATTAGTATGCAAGAACAAAGCTCTATGGAAGAAAGTAATAAAACCAAATGGTAATTTGAATCCACAAGACCAAATAAATAAAACAACAAATAGTAAATAAGAAGGCTGGTAGTAAAAAGCTTATACATACATACTTGCTCTTCTTCCTTCTTTTACCTTTCTTAAATGATATAAAACCGTACAAAGTAATAGTTAAAGCAATATACTTTGGGGTTTGTAAACTATAAAGGTATGCTATACACAACAATAATATCACAAAAATTGTGAAAAGGGAATAGAGCTATATAGGAGTAATGTTTACATATCTAATTGGAATTAAGATACTATAAATCTGAGAGTAAATTCTGAGAAGCTAAGACGTATGTGATAAGTCCTAAAGTAACAATAAAGAAAATAACTTTTAAAATATAGCTTAAAGATCATTAAATAAATTTTAAAATTATGCAATAAATATTCCCTTAGTGCGAAAGAAAGCAGGGAAGGAGGGATAGAGGAACAAAAAGTAAGACACATAGAAAACAAAAAGTAAAATGAGAGCCATAAATACAACTTTATCAATAACATTAAATGTGAATAGATTAAACAATCCAATGATAATGCATATGTCTGATTAAAAACACAAAACCCGGCCAGGCGCGGTGGCTCACGCCTGTAATCCCAGCACTTTGGGAGGCCTAGGCGGGCGGAACACGAGGTCAGGAGATCGAGACCATCCTGGCTAACACAATGAAACCCCATCTCTACTAAAATTACAAAAAAAAAAAAAAAAAAAAAAAATTAGCCAGGTGTGGTTGCGGACACCTGTAGTCCCAGCTACTCAGAAGGCTGAGTCAGGAGAATGGCGTGAACCCGGGAGGCGGAGCTTGAAGTGAGCAGAGATCACGCCACTGCACTGCAGCCCGGGCGACAGAGCGAGACTCCGTCTCAGAAACAACAACAACAACAACAACAACAACAAACAAAACCCAACTATACATTGCCTGCAGGAAACACACTTTCTATCCAAAAATACAAAGATTTGAAAGCAAAAGGATGAAAATGCGTATAGTATAACCATACAAAGACCAATCATAGCAACCCTGAAGAGACTATACCAATACCAGAAAAAAATAGATTTTCAAAAGCAAAATGTTATTAGAGAAAAGAGATACTGTGTATAGCAATAAAAGGATCATCCTTCAGGAAGATAAAACAATTATGAACACATACATGCTGCCCAACAGGGCTTCCAAATGTATGAAGCAAAACTGACAGGACTGGAGGGAAAAATAAACAATTCAACAGTAATAATCAGAAACTTCAATACCCTACTTTCAATAATGGATAGAAAAACTAGACAGAAAATGAATAAGGAAATAGAAGACTGAATAACACTATGTACCAACTAACCCTAAACAAGATCTATAGAAGATTTCATTCGACAACAGCAGAACATCAACTTATGTGCACGTAAGATAGACCTTCTCCAAGATAGACCTTCTACTAGGCCATAAAGCAAGCCTCAGTAAATTTAACAGCACTGAAATCATACAAAATATGCTCTCTTCACTCAATGGAATTAAATAAGAAATCAATATCAAAAAGAAATTCAGGGAATTTACAAATATGTGAAACTTCAATGACACTCCTGAATAACCCTGAGTCAAATAAATCACAAGGAAAATTAGAAAATACTCTTGAAAGAATGGAAATGAAAACACGTCATATCAAAACTTATGGGATAGAGCAAAAGCAGGGCTTGGAGGGAAATTTAAAATATCCACACCTATATCTTTTAAAAATCACATTTTCTGTATGTTAATTTCTACATTATAGGATTCCATTTATATAAAATATCCTGACTAGGCAAATCTACAGATAATAAATTAGATTAGTGATTATTCGTGGTGGGGAGGGGAGGGATATTTGGGGTAATTGAGGAATGACTGCTAACAGGTATGTGGTTTCATTATTTTGGGGTGATGAAAATGGGGTTTCTTTTTGTTATTTGTTTGTTGTTTTTTTTTGAGACATCACTCTGTCACCTAGGCTGGAGTGAAGTGGCATGATCTTGTCTCACTGCAACCTCTGCCCCTGGGTTCAAGTGATTCTCCTGCCTAAACCTCCTGAGTAGCTGGGATTATAAGCGCCCACCACCAGGCCTGGCTAATATTTGTATTTTTAGTAGAAACGGGCTTTCGCTATGTTGGCCAGGCTGCTCTCGAACTCCTGACCTCAGGTGATCTACCTGCCTTGGCCTCCCAAAGTGCTAGGAATACAAGCATGAGCCACCGCTCCTGGCAGATGAAAATGTTCTAAAATGTGTTGTATTAGCAATTTCACAACCTTCTGAATATTTTTTTTTAAAAACCCACAATATTGAATTATACACTTTAAATGAGTAAACTGTACAATTTTACTTATATTTTAATGAAGATCTTATATATATAAAACAAATTGGGCATGTATTTGTGAGTTTATTTCTGGGTTTTCTGTTCCATTGATCTATATGTCTATCTACCAATACTGTACAGTCTTGATTATTGTAGATAAATAATACATCTTGAAATTGGTCAGAGTGATTCTTCTCATTTTATTATCTTTTCCAGGAAAAAAAAATAGCTATTCTAGTTTATTTGCCTTTCCATATAAGTATGAAGATAATCTTGCATATATCTACAAAAACTCTTGCAGGGAGTTTGATAGAAATTTCATTAAACCTGTATATCAATTCAAAAAGAATTAATATTTTTACTTTATTCAGTTCTCTATTCCATGAACACAATATGTTTTTCTATTTATTTAGATCTTTTATTTTTTCATTAGTATTTTATAGTTTGCAGCATATGTCTTGTATATTCTTTATTAGATTTACACCTAAGAATGAAATGAATCTAATAAAGATTTGCTGAATCAATCTAATAAAGATTTGCTTTATTATTTGCATAATAAAGACATCAATCAAATAAAGATTTGCTGAGTCATTGCAAACAATATCATATTTTTAATTTGTGTACGTATGTATGGTGTATGTGTGTATATACATTATATATGTTTGCTGCTACTATATAGATATAACAAATTTGTGTGTATTTATCTTATATCCTGGGGCATTCCTGGACCCACTTATTGGTTCTAGAACATTTATGGGACAGGTTGGGATGCTTTGTTATAGCCTTGGAAGCACACAAGTCTGGGCTTCTCAGTCCACATTTGCTGGTGTGGGTCAGGGGTGGGATCAGAGTGTTTTCAGTGGTGTTTGGCTGGAGTAAACCAGCTATTGTCTAAATGTTTTGTGTTTCATTAGGCTGTCCTGCTCCTGGTCCTTCGGCTATATAAAGCATGCTTTTGCTCTCTTCCTTTCCTGTCCTGTCCAGTCCTGTCCTGTCCTGTCCTGTCCTGTCCTGTCCTGTCCTGTCCTTTCCTTTCCTTCTTTCCTGTTTTTGTCTGTACCCATCCTGGTTGTTGGCTTCTTCAGCTTCAAGTCTGGGATATATGAAAAAAAGAAAAATAGAAAACCCACAGAACTCACCACTGTGTTGTTCTTCAAGTCCTGAAATTTGGCTTCTCTCCACTTTTCAGGGTATTTTTACATTTGTTCTATGTATCATGTTCAGATTTGTTCAGTTTACTTAGCAGGAGGATTAGGGAAAAGTATATCTAATCCGTATTCCCTGAATTGGCTGTAACATATAAGGCTTTGTTAGAACACTGCTCATTCATTTATGTATCTCCTATGACTTTTCATAGTACAATGGCAGAGTTCACCAAGAGTGACAGAGACCATATGCTCTGAAATGCCAAAATGTTTGCCATTTTTTCCTTTATAGAAAGCAAGTATCAATCCTACTTCACGCTGTAGTTTTCGTATGCATTACATATACATATATTACAGACTAAATAGACAATATTTTTGTTGTTTTAAACAGAACATGCTTTTAAAATATGAAGAATAGTAGTCTTTTATATTCCCTCCAATATTTATCATTTCCAGTGCTTTTTATTTCTTCCTGAAGGTCCATATTTTGATCTGATATCATTCTACTTCATCCCAAAGTCTTTTCTTTAGCGTATCTTATGATGAAATTCTGTGGGAGACAAATTCATTCTGTGTTTCTATGTCTGTATGTGTGTGTGTGTGTGTGTGTGTGTGTGTGCGCACATATGTGTATGTCTTTCTCTGTTTCTTTCTCTCTACTCACCACTTGGAAATGTTTAATTTTAATTCTTGAAGAATGTTTTTACTCATAATAATATTCTGGGTCTTTTTTTCTCTCAGCATATCGAAAATGTTTTCCACTATCTTTTGGCCTCCATAAAGTCAGACAAGAAGCCAGTGGCTATTTGAATAGTTATTCCCGGGATGTAACATGTTATTTTCCTTTGGCTGGTATCAAGGTATTCTTTTTATATTGGGTTTCACTAGTTTTACTGTCATGTACTTAGTGATTTCATTCATCTGTATCTTGTTTGGGTTTACTAACCTTCTAAAATTAGAGCAATAAATCACACAAAAAATATATTTTACACTAAATAGCAAAATTTTACAGCAATTGAAACATTTTCCCTTCAGTCTTTTCTCTCTCTTCTCTTTCTAGAACTTCAATTACATATATGTTAGACTTTTGTTGTTTTCCTACAGGTTTTGAGGTTGTTTTCAACCATTTTTTTCTTAACATTTTCAGCTTAGTTAATTGCTATTGATCTAATATACTCTTTGCTCTATCTTCACTTTTTTGTTAATCCCATAGAGTAAAATTTTTATTTTAATAATAGCATTTTAAAATTACATTTTCTGAAGTCTATTTCATTGTTAACCATGTTATCCTTTATAACCATGAGTTTAGTTATCATTGCTTTCAAATCTGTGTAGTGCTAATTCCAATATTTGAATATTCTTGTCTGTTGATGATCTTTTGCAAATAAGCAATTTTTTCCCTTCTTTGAATATTAAATAATTTAAACAATCTTTTTCTGGGCACTATAAGGGTTATGACTATATTCTGTAATATTCTCCCAAAGATTAGCTTTTTGTTCATAAACTTTAGAAGCCAATTATCTTGATCAGACCCAAACTGCCAAGTCTTGCATGCCATTTGACATCTTAGTAGTTATTTGACATTTTTGATGGGCTGTTTTGAGTCTACCAATACATGTGAGAGGCAAGTGTCCGTCAGACATCTGGGGAGAGGTTTATACAAATCTTGGGAATCACTCTCTTTGGTTCTCTCCTTTCTAGCATTCTACCATTATTGTCCATTGGCTGTGGTTTCCCTGAATTTCCTAGTTTTAAACAACTGCAGCTTTTCCAACAGAGATTATGTCCTTCTGCATGGTGAAGACTGATATACCCAAAAGCTGAAAAGCATAAGAAATGAAGAACTAACCTGTGCGTTGTTTTTCTTTCAAATATTGAAGCGTTGACTTTCCTCCCAAACCTCTGTGTTGACTCTCAAATGCCTTCAAATAATTGTGTTTTGTCATCTGTTCATGGCTTGTAGTTGTTATGTTACGTAGGGTTAGTCCTTACAGGCTTGTTCAGCCATGACAGAAGTGGATTTCCTCCCCCATGCCATTTCTTATTTTGCAAATTTGTTTTCTCCTTTTTTTAAAGTTAGGTTGTTAGCTAGTGATTTGTCTCTTTTGATTATTTTTAATAGAATATTAATTTGATTTAAAGTTTTCTGTTCTCTACTCTTTTATTCTTTCATTTTTCTTCCTTGTGCTTTCCTTTGATTTCCTTTTCTTTATTAAATATTGATGCTTCATTTATTTTTACTTTTATTGCTATAATTCTACAATGTTGTTACACATTTTCTTTTGGTTACTGCTTTACAAGTTTCCCATAGCTTCTGATATATAGGATTCTCATTATCATTATTTTTGTAAATAAACTAAATTTATGACATCTTTATTCTTTCACTCAAGAGTTATTTAATAAAAAGTTGAATTTCTTACCTAGTGGGTACAACATACATTATTTGGGTGATGTTTACACTAAAAGCCCAGAGTTCACCATTATGCAAATTATCCATGTAATAAAACTGCACTTCTATCCCCTAAGTCCATTAAAATAAAATTTAAAAAGAATACTATAGCTACTTCTCACGTTTATTAAGTGTGAGTGTTACAACTATGTAAATGTTATCGTTGTAACATAAGTAAGTTATAAGTGTTAGTGTTATAACAATTATTCAGTTCCAAGTATTAAACATTTCTATTATGAAAAACAGTTGAATTTCCAAGTAGACAGATTTTTTTGATTATTGATTTTATATTTGACTTCTATTTGTGTTGCACTGCAATCACACAAAATATTTCCACTTTGTGAAAACTAATGATGATTCTTGATACACGGTCAATTTTTAGAAATGTTTCAGGTGTGTTCAAGAAGATATATTCTCTATCGTCAGAATATTATGTTTGTTAAATGTCTGAAAAATTCTACTTTACTGACTGTGTTATTTAGATCATTTTTATATCCACATTAATTTTTGTCTACTTGGCTTCTTTTATATTGACAATGGTATATTAAATCCCATATTATTAATGGGTTTTTAGAAATCCTTTTTATCTCATGTTGTTTCAGTTTGATATTGCAGTTGTTCTATTATTTGGTACATAAGTATTCATAACCATTATGTCTGTGGTGTTTTGAAAAGTGACTTTTAGCATTAAATATATATTGTGGAGTGCGCTTTTTAGCATTTAAAATGTGTCAGGCTTTGTCTTTTTAATACTTTTTAATGTAAATTCTACTTTGTTATCAAGATTGAAAACACTTCTTATTATTTCCCTGTTTCTATCAATTCTTTGTTCACTCCTTTAGTACTAACATTTTGGAAATACTGTAATTTAAGTGTATCTCTTATATAGAACAGAGTTTTGATTTGCATGCCAATTCTAGGATTGGGTTATAAAAAACATTTATTTTTATTGAAATTTCTGGTAAATTTGATCTAAATTTTGTCATATTACCTTACGTTATGATCGATGGGTGCATTGTGTTATATTTACTATGTTTCTTTCTGTATTTAATTTGTGCTGTTGGCAAAATAATCGCCCCCTCAAAGAGGTTTGCATCCTAATCCTCAGAACCTGTATACATGCTCCCTTACATGGCAAAAGGAACTTTGCAAACTTGATTAAGTCAAGGATCTTGAGACTGTGAGGTTATTCTAGATTAACTGGGTGGACTCAGGTTAATGACAAAGGTTCTTATAAGTGAAAGAGGGAGGCAGCAGCATCAGAGTCAGGAGAGGAGATGTGACAATGAAAGCAGAAGCTGGTGAAACAATTGCAGGAAAGAGGCCATAAGACAAGGGCTGCAGGCATCACCTCGAAGCCAGAAAAGGCAAGGAACAGATAGTCCTACAGAGCCTCCACTGTATGGTTGAATGCATGTGTCCCCTCAAAATTCGTATGTTGGAACCTAAGACCCAATGTTTTAAGAGGTAGTTTTAAGAGGTAGGTCCCTTAGGAGGTGATTAACTCATGAGGGCTCCATGACTAGCTAGTTCCCTTGAGTCCTTTTTGTCTTCCTCCCTTTCACCGCATGAGAACACAGCAAGAGGCATCATTGTGGAAGCAGAGGCCAGCCCTCGCCAGACACTGAATCTGCCGGTGCCTTGTTTTTGGATGTCTCAGCCTCCAGAATTGTGAGAAAATAAATTTCTGTTTGTTCTTTTTTTTTTTTTTTTTTTTTTTTGGTTTGTTTCTTTGTTTGTTTTGAGGCAAGGTCTCACTCTGTCACCCAGGCTGGAGTGCAGTGGCATGATCTTGGTTCACTGCAAACTCCGTCTCCTGGGTTCAAGCAATTCTCCTGACTCAGCCTCCCAAGTAGCTGGGATTACAGGCACCTGCCACCATGCCCGGCTAATTTTTGTATTTTTAGTAGAGATGGGGTTTCACCATGTGGGCCAGGCTGGTCTCAAACTCCTGACCTCAGGTGATCCCCCTGCCTTGGCCTCCCAAAGTGCTGGGATTACAGGTATGAGCCACCACACCCAGCCCAAATTTCTATTCTTTACAAGCCAACTAAGATACTCCAGAAAGGACACAGCACTGGTGACACTGTGATTTAAAATCAGTAAGACTGATTTGGGACCTCTGGAACTCCAAGTGAATAAATATGTTGTTTTAAGCCACCAGTTTTGTAGGAATTTGCTGCAGCCATCATGGGAATCTAATACAAACGAGAAAACCTTTATCAAGAATTTTTTCTGAAGCACATAGTTGTGTGGTTCCTTCTGTCTCCAGCTCCTGCCTCTGTATATACTTTGCTGTTCCATACTGTTAGAATTTAGAATGTAAACTCAGCCACATTTTGTCATCTATATTCATAGTACATACCTATACCCCTACAAATCTATGCATATATGTATCTACCCAGTCAAAGCATTCATAATGGCAGTATAATTTGCTGAATACTGGGCTTATAAAGTGGAAGCAGGAGAGATTTACACTAGCAGAATAAGCAATAGTGAGGAAATCTTCAGATATCACCTTTCTAGTAAATGCACTTTTATTTATCCCCATCCCCTCTACATCATTCTGGTTTAAGATTTTAATTAATCTAATATTTATTATAATTTAAGATATGAGATGGGGATATAATTTTAACAGTCCCTTTTTTTTCAGAATAGTAAATTGAGTTTCCCAGGACCACTTAATAATTACTCTTTTCCCCTAGCTATTCTGTTCTATACTTCATGGAACTAAATTATTTGTTTAGTTATTTGGGACTGAAGCACATCAAAAGATGGCAAAGTAGAAAAGTATTTTTAACACTCTAGTTTCCCCAATTTCATGTTTTGGCAATGATGCAATGAGAGGAGAATAAGAGAAATTAATATTAGGACAAATGGATTGGGGAAAAAAGTGAATTTTTAGTAGGAGCTGAAAAGACACAAATATAAACACTCTTAACTCTGGAGAAAAAAAATATTGTGACTAAGACTGATTATAAATGGGATTTCTATATACCAAGATCAGCAGGGAGAAGAGAACATGAATACATTTTGTTGTGTGAAGTACCTTCTGTTTTGTAACAGAAATCATGTTATGCATTATTTTTTTTTCTTTTAAATAGTCTAAAAAAGAAAATGAAGAGAAAGTTCTAAATTTCAATTAAGCATGATTCTGATTTTGAGGTGTGAAGATTTCTGTTGGGAAAATGCAGATTTTACCATTCTAGACTCTGCAAGTATCTTCTATATAAATGATTGGTCTTCTGAATGAATTACTGGGATCTAGATTTCTACTTCAATAACTTAACACTAATTATCACCATTTAAAAGAATCCTGGTGTTACCTGACTGTCACAGTCTCTTCTTTCTACCCCAGAAACCACATTACACCCTAAGATCCACTATGTATTAAAATCCCCTAGAATAAATTTTACCTGGGCATTTTATCTGTTTTGTTCAGTGCTTTATCCTCAGGACCTAGAAAAGTGCCTAGTATGTGGTAGGTGTAAACACACGAAAATAACAAATGGGCAAATTAATTAATCAAATTGATCCTTGAAAACTTGATTCTTTTTAGAATTGGACCTCACAATTAATACATGTTTGGATTTGGTCAAATCATAAGCCACCTTAGGGGTGTATAAAATACACTAGTGAGAGGAGTCTTGGCATATTGTTGTGACTATTCTCTATAGGCCAAGTTTGGTGGTAAGACATGTTGCTATCAGACTGGGTAGTCTGATTTCAATGAGGACAATGTGGTTCCTGGGTGTCACGAGCCATAGGGAGGCACTAATTTACCCAAAACAAGAAATATATGGATCCTAGGATGAGAAGCAGAGGCAGCATCAGTAATAGGAAGAGTTTTCTTGGCAGAAAATTTTGGTACTGGCTAGTTGATCCTGATATCCCTAGAACTGATATACAAGGACATCCTACTAAAGTTTTACTTAATTTGTATAAATAGAAACCAGGTTTGGTGAAAAGACACTGACTACAATCACTACAATTACCAAATGAAGCTGAGAGTTTAACTGAACCACGGTTGCACAGACACCATTCTCAACTACTTCAGGTAAGGGGGTACCTCTTGCAGTAATGATATTATGGGGTTCAAAACAACCTGCAATTAACATTAAAAAGCAGTTGCAGAAGAGAGATATTAGTGATATAGCAAAACTCCACCAGAATCTTTATCTTGCACTTTTCCTGCCTCCAGAACAATCAGAAATAAATATTTGTTGTTTAAGCCATTCAGTCTATGGTAATTTGTTATAACAGCCTGAGCTGACTAAGACAGCAATATAGGTCATGCTTTGTTCTTTGAGGCAGCCAAATGTGTCTGTGTCTGTGTGTATGTGTGTGTGTGTGTGTGTGTGTGTGTGTATGTGTGTGTGTATAGACACTCATTTGGCAATATGTTGAAATATTATTTGAATAAATAAATAATTTACATAAATAAAATGGGACAGTTTGATTTGTGTTCTTGGATAAGAAAAATATGTGAGAGATTTTTCTGGAAAGCCCAGAGGGCTAATACAAATTGCTATGGATTTTATCCAACTAGTCAAGATGTTGATAGAAATAACATGTGTCATATTTTTCCACGTTACCCAGATATTTTATTCCTTAATGATACTTACTGTGCTTAGTCTGTATTGGGGATCACTAAAAATGAACCCATTATGCAACAGGATGGCAGAAGGAAAATAAGTCTTCCTTTGCTACACATTCCCTATCTCTCCCATTGAATTTGCTTTCTCAAACTGACCTCTTAAGTAGCCAGAACATAGCCTAATACTGTGATGATAATGACACAATCCATTCGCACGTTTTCTACGAACCTTTATGCAGTTCATATGAATGCTGTGAGAAGTGCCATTTCAGTCTTGAAGATTTTTCTTGATATGTAAGAACTCTTTTCTCCCTAATTATCTTGAAGTCTCTCTTTTCTCTCTATTCCCATAAAACATGAGAAGAGGCTTCTTTCAGCAGATTATTGAAATTCGTTTCATAGGCCACTTACTGGGAATGAGATTTCCTTGTGATTTAGATTTGATGTGTTTCCTCACTTGTGTGTAATTCTATTCATCTCAACAGATATCAGAAAAAAGATGGAAATATTTCTATGAATATGTACTGTATTACCATAAAGTTGATGATATCTTAAATGATTTAATATAAAGCACTTTCTAGTCTGATAATTTTAATGACCTATATTAACTGTAGAAATTTCAAAAACAGTTACATGACATATCATTATTACTTGGAAAAAGCAGTCTGCACGTGAGAAATCAACCTCTGGGGTAGCATTACATTGGCTCGTATTCCGTGGCTCAAGAACTGACCCCGGGTAGCTCAAAGATTGAATTATCAGCATATTCATATTGACCACATATGGCAGTGTGAGCTCACATTAACCATGTTGTAGAGCTGACTTAAGAAAATAATGATCTCTATTTATTAATTATGAAAATAACTGCGTCTTGGGTTGTAATACTAACTTTGACATGGTGTTGATTTTCTTCCTGTATGCGGTATGGATATATTCTCCTTGAAATCAATGCTGGCGTGTCAGTAGATATGAATGTGGTGGGTGTTTGACTTAAGTGTCTCCCTCTCCTGCGCCTCCTTGTGCTTGCACTGGAATGTGGACTACTGCAACTTCCCTTTCTCTGTCCTAGACATCTTTCTCACCGCCCTCTCACACCCTCCTTGCTCCTAGTTCTAATTGGAACATCCCTGTTGGACAACATTGTGACATCAATCTTATGCCACTCAATTCCTTGATCTAACAGCCATTCTTCCTGGTCAGTTGCATTTGCATGTGACTTACTGAGCACTGAATCTGTAGATTAACTTTCAGAAAGTAATCTATTTCTTTTTAAAATATACTTTCCAATTCTTGGAAACTGTCTCTTCAGAATCCAACTACTGACAATAGGTAATAAACAAATGTACGTAATTGAACAGATATTGAAATAGAAATTGAAATGTGGTAACTTAAAATAAGCCCAAAAAGAGAAACATTTATGAATTATAAAGCAGAGTTCATGACAGCCAATAAAGGAGCTGAGTTTAAGGTGGATGTCAAAGAAAACATTTTTATGACTCTTGTGAATGACATGATTTCCTTTTGAGAACCATAGACATATTACCAACACTAAACAGTAGACAGTAGAGTATAAAAAGTGATAAATACATGTTATAAACAATTTTCCCAAACTAGTGTTACTTTGTAATGAAAAAATAATGATATTGCAAGCAAGAATACTCACTTTGATGTGAAATTAATTTTCTGTCTTATGTAAAGATTAATATCTACTTCCTCAGACTAAACTAACCTTATCCGACACATAGACAGAACCTGTGTGCTCCTTAATTAAAGTGTCATTGGTAACATGGTCCATGAGAGCCTGGGGGAATGTCTATGACTGTAGGGAGGCCCCCTAAAACTATTGCTATAGAATAAAAGATGAAATGCTCCTGATTATTGTAAATACAAAATTGCATGCAGGATTGTGTAAAGACAATGCCAGGTTGGACTGCCAGAATGAGCCAACAGCGCGTGATGTGCTTCCCCCTGCAGAGAGCCTATGAATGGACATGCAGTCGGGGAGGTTTCACATCACCAAGATTCCTATCCCAGAAAAGCAGATGTTCATGGCTCTGGGAATGGAATGCAACTCTTGTGGAGAGCCTATAAACAGACGCATGGGGGGTGCCTGTCCATATGGATAAGAGCGCTATAAACGCCCTCATCTTGCCGTGGCTCTTCTAGGCGTCTTTAGGGTTAAGGCATACTCCCTTCTGAGAATTTCTGGTCTAACTGGTTGTCTAGCTTCACGTCCTGTTTCCATGGATTGTTTGTAACCAGCTTTTGTTGAAATTGTTACTGCTGATTAATATCTTGCTAATCATAGGTTACGGAAAGATTGTGTTTCTGTTTTAAGGCTCTGTTAGAAATTACTGATGCACACACTATATTGTAAATTCTTATCTCTGTGTACTGTACTTCTACGTACAAATGTACTGTACTTCTGCATACAAATGTTATGTTAAAGAATTACTTCATTCCCATGTGACCATCTCACCTCATAATCAAATGACCCTAAATCCCTCACTAACCTACTCCCGCCCTCACTAAACTTAATAATAAATGCTGGTATATCCAGTGCATTGTTGGCACCATGGGACCAGAAGGCGGTGACCCACCTGGACCCAGCTTTCACTATCTTGTGTGTGTCTATTATTTCTCAACCTGCCGATCCACCTGGAAACAAAGAGAGAGCCCCGTTGCGTTGTGGGCTGCTAGCCAGATCCCGCAATATATGACTTCTGCTTTAGAGAAGAGAGATTCCTGCAAAGTGGAAGAATCTCAGCCACAAATAATGGTTGTTCAATATAAAAACAGGCATTAAAAAGGAAAGGTAAAGAATACGGTCATTTATCTATTATCTCATTTAATATGTGAATATAATTTTTACTTTTTTCAGATGTTCTAGCATCTTCTAGACTTACATATCTCATAGACATAACCAAATACTTGGGGCAAGGGGCAAGTAATCCTCAATAGGCCTGAATGTCTTGAATGCCAAACAACTCAGTTACCTAAGTTTCTTTCTTGCTTGCTTGCTTGCTTGCTTTCCTTCCTTCCTTCCTTCCTTCTTTTTCTTTTCTCTTTCTCTCCCTTCCTTTCTTTCCTTTTCTTTCTCTTTCTTTCTTTTTCTTCGTTTTTCTTTCTTTTTCTCTCTCTTTCTCTTTCTTTCTTTTCCTTCCTTCCTTCTTTTTTCTTTCTTTTTCTCTCTCTCTTTCTTTTCCTTCCTTCCTTCTTTTTTCTTTCTTTTTTCTTTCTTCTTTCTCTTTTTATTTCTTTCCTCTCTTCCTTCCTTCTTTTTTCTGTCTTTCTTTTCTTTCTTTCTTCTTTCTTTCTTTTTCTTTTTCTTTCCTTCCTCCTTCCTTTCTTCCTTCCTTTTTTGTCTCTTTTTCTTTCTTTCTTCTTTCTTTTTCTTTTTCTTTCTTTCCTCTCTCCTTCCTTCCTTCCTCTCTCTCTTTCTTTTCTTTTTCTTCTTTTCTTTGCTTTTTTTTCCATTTTACTACCTAGCAACTAATCTCAAGAATTGGGATATTGTATTTTTCAAGGAATCTGGGGTAGGAATAATCATACACTATAGGAAAAGAAACAATTATAAAGTATCAATTACTGTAAAGGTTATAAGAACTTCTGGAGCTTCTTTCCTTCTATATTGTAAAAATGTTATTTCCCTCATTAAAACATCTATTATTTTAGTGGAAGGAATCCTGGACCTTAGCTACTTTTCCTCAATCTAATGAAAGACTGCCATCTACAAGAGACAAAGACGTTTGGATAATAAGTTAATTTTCTAATTTTCTATGTGAATAGTATAAAATAATATTTTTTAAAGTCAAGTTTATATTCATAACTTAAGAAAATTTAAAAGTTTGACAACACTAAGCATTGACAAAATAAAGGAGTAATGGAAACTTCCATACTTCATCAATGAGGATGTAAATTTTATATGACAAATTTGCAAGAATTTCCTTGCTTCAGAATCTCAAGGGCCTGTCTTGTAATTCTTTCCTTAGAGTTTTCCACAGGTGCTTACTGCATCTTTTCTCACTCTACACATACATTTGCAGTGCCATAGCATCCACAAGATTATAATGCCCAAGCTTCAGGGCCATGTGCTTACACCCTGGACCTGTTACTAAGCCCTTTTCTAATAAATAGGGCTTAGATATATGGACCTGAGCAGTAACTCCTAGGTGGAATATGCATATTTTCCATAACCCAAGAGGCCTACCATGTCTTTCTCTTTTTTTTTTTTTTGTGACAGCAGATGCAAGATGAAATAATTTGTTTCACTTTAGAATGATGGATATCCTGGCAGACCCCTTACTATTGGATCTTTAAAAACTTCACTGAAATTGCAGTTCCTTGAATTTTCATAGGGTATATCTCCAACTTTCTGGAATATAAGTGTCTTAGCAGGTTTCCCACATGCTAGCCACCTCCTGTTCATCCTGCCTAGTTTCCTCAATATTACTGATATGAAAGATTGGCTTGATATTCTATGGGATGTCCAGAGAGTCCAAATCTCCTTCAGACTATGACAGAGAATGGGAGAATTTATATAGTCCTGCAGCAAAACTATAAATGAATAGTATGTGTTCCACAAATCTAAACTCTTTCTAATTTGTTTCCTAATTGGAATCAAAAAGAACACTTTTGTCAAATCAATGGCTGCCTGCAATGTACATGTGGCCTCATTCATCTGCTCTACAATGACCCTAGGTATGGCACTGCAGCTTCAATTTGGACTTCTTGCAATCTTCTACAAAAATTGTTCAAAGTCCTTTTATTTTGCAGCAGGGAGTGGGGCAGACTGTCAAAATAAAGAGAGGCACGAACCACTACCACATCCTTCAGGATTACAATGGTGGCAATACTCTTTATGATGCTCTTTGAGAATATAACTCTGGTTTTGATCAGCTGTGTTGATGGTGGTGGAGGGCAGTTTCAGAGGTTTCCTATGATAGTGTTTACTTGAGCCCAAGAATTCATTGCAGGGATTACTCCAACTGCTAAGGATATCCATTTTAACTGTCTACTGTGGGACTCAGAAAATGAACTCTGGGTGGGTCTGCAGATGCAATGGTGCATCTGTGACCCAGACTTTATCCAGGGCACCAGTTTTTACTTGTTCCTATAAGCCCCAACTCAAGCAAGGGGCCATGATGATGGTCACCCTTTTAAGTGCCCATAGATCCAATGGAGGAAAAACTAAAGGGATCATCCTGGTCTTTTCTTGCCACAGTGTTGCAAAGTATTTCCTTCAAGTGAGTCGAGTGGCCTGAACATGTTTTCAGTCATTGGATTCCAAATATAAAAATTAGCTCAGATTTAGGAACTGAACCAGGAATCATAACTATTTTGAGGGACAAGTGCCCCCAGCTCTTCCATTCATAACTTTTCCTGGTTGAGGACATTCAGTGTCTCTGATATCACCTGGCTTACCTTACAACTTTGCTGCTAAGCACACCAGGTTCCATTAACCATTTCCTAAATTCTCTGAAGGTAGAGTCCAGTTGGTTTCCCCTTGGGCTTTCCTCATCATTAGGTAATTGCATCCTCCTGGCTGTTGGCTTCTAAGCATGAGCAGTCACTGAATTTTGCAGTGAAGCTGGTTCCTCTTACCAGTGCATTCATGATGGCCTTGGTGAATGGCACGTCCCATGGGCCCAAAGAGTAACATGATCCTCTGTGGCTTGTCTGGTCTCACATATCATACTGATTTCAGCTTCATACTTCTCTAAGCTTCTCACTAGTTTTCTTTATTATCTGTCTTGAAAACTCTGACATTTTTCCTTCACTCATTGTGAACTGAATCCTTGCTTTCTACAGGATTCTAAGAGCCACTCTAACAGTGAGTTTGGTTCCTGGGATTCTTGCCAGGATGTTAAATCCTTTGTCCCAAGAAAGTTTCCGCAAGTCATTGAAATCTTGCTTATCCAGTATCACATCATGTTCCTTTTAGCAGAGTATCTGAGCAGTACATTTTCTCAGCCACCACAGAGGCACAGCACCATATAAAGACCGTGGTTTCAATTTATACACTGTATCCCATGCTTGCCAGGCAAAATGCAGGATGCACAGTTAAGTTTACATTTTAGGTAATGAATAATTTTTTTAATTTTATTATTATTATTATACTTTAAGTTTTAGGGTACACGTGCACAATGTGCAGGTTTGTTACATATGTATACATGTGCCATGTTGGTGTGCTGCACCCATTAACTCGTCATTTAGCATTAGGTATATCTCCTAATGCTATCCCTCTCCCCTCCCCCGACCCCACAACTGTCCCTGCAGTGTGATGTTCCCCTTCCTGTGTCCATGTGTTCTCATTGTTCAATTCCCACCTATGAGTGAGAACATGCAGTGTTTGGTTTTTTGTCCTTGCGATAGTTTGCTGAGAATGATGGTTTCCAGTTTCATCCATGTCCCTAAAAAGGACACGAACTCATCATTTTTTATGGCTGCATAGTATTCCATGGTGTATATGTGCCACATTTTCTTAATCAGTGTATCGTTGTTGGACATTTGGGTTGGTTCCAAGTCTTTGCTATTGTGAATGGTGCCACAATAAACATACGTGTGCATGTGTCTTTATAGCAGCATGATTTATAATCCTTTGGGTATATACCCAGTAATGGGATGGCTGGGTCAAATGGTATTTCTAGTTCTAGATCCCTGAGGAATCGCCACACTGACTTCCACAATGGTTGAACTAGTTTACAGTCCCACCAACAGTGTAAAAGTGTTCCTATTTCTCCACATCCTCTCCAGCACCTGTTGTTTCCTGACTTTTTAATGATCGCCATTCTAACTGGTGTGAGATGGTATCTCATTGTGGTTTTGATGTGCATTTCTCTGATGGCCAGTGATGGTGAGCATTTTTTCATGTGTCTTTTGGCTGCATAAATGTCTTCTTTTGAGAAGTGTCTGTTCATATCCTTTGCCCACTTTTTGATGGGGTTGTTTGTTTTTTTCTTGTAAATTTGTTTGAGTTCATTGTAGATTCTGGATATTAGCCCTTTGTCAGATGAGTAGGTTGCGAATATTTTCTCCCATTTTGTAGGTTTCCTGTTCACTCTGATGGTAGTTTCTTTTGCTGTGCAGTAGCTCTTTAGTTTAATTAGATCCCATTTGTCAATTTTGTCTTTTGTTGCCATCGCTTTTGGTGTTTTAGACATGAAGTCCTTGCCCATGCCTATGTCCTGAATGGTATTGCCTAGGTTTTCTTCTAGGGTTTTTATGGTTTTAGGTCTAACATGTAAGTCTTTAATCCATCTTGAATTAATTTTTGTATAAGGCGTAAGGAAGGGATCCAGTTTCAGCTTTCTACATATGGCTAGCCAGCATCATCCTGATACCAAAGCCGGGCAGAGACACAACCAAAAAAGAGAATTTTAGACCAATATCCTTGATGAACATTGATGCAAAAATCCTCAACAAAATACTGGCAAACCGAATCCAGCAGCACATCAAAAAGCTTATCCACCATGATCAAGTGGGCTTCATCCCTGGGATGCAAGGCTGGTTCAACATACACAAATCAATAAATGTAATCCAGCATATAAACAGAACCAAAGACAAAAATCACATGATTATCTCAATAGATGCAGAAAAGGCCTTTGACAAAATTCAGCAACCCTTCATGCTAAAAACACTCAATAAATTAGGTATTGATGGGATGTATCTCAAAATAATAAGAGCTATCTATGACAAACCCACAGCCAATATCATACTGAACGGGCAAAAACTGGAAGCATTCCCTTTGAAAACTGGCACAAGACACGGATGCCCTCTCTCACCACTCATATTCAACATAGTGTTGGAAGTTCTGGCCAGGGCAATTAGGCAGGAGAAGGAAATAAAGAGTATTCAAACAGGAAAAGAGGAAGTCAAATTGTCCCTGTTTCTAGATGACATGATTGTATATCTAGAAAACCCCATTGTCTCAGCCCAAAATCTCCTTAAGCTGATAAGCAACTTCAACAAAGTCTCAGGATACAAAATCAATGTGCAAAAATCACAAGCATTCTTACACACCAACAACAGACAAACAGAGAGCCAAATCATGAGTGAACTCCCATTCACAATTGCTTCAAAGAGAATAAAATACCTAGGAATCCAACTTACAAGGGATATGAAGGCCCTCTTCAAGGAGAACTACAAACCACTGCTCAAGGAAATAAAAGAGGATACAAACAAATGGAAGAACATTCCATGCTCATGGGTAGGAAGAATCAATATCATGAAAATGGCCATACTGCCCAAGGTAATTTATAGATTCAATGCCATCCCCATCAAGCTACCAATAACTTTCTTCACAGAATTGGAAAAAACTACTTCAAAGTTCATATGGAACCAAAAAAGAGCTCGCGTTGCCAAGTCAATCCTAAGCCAAAAGAACAAAGCCGGAGGCATCACGCTACCTGACTTCAAACTATACTACAAGCCTACAGTAATCAAAACAGCATGGTACTGGTACCAAAACAGAGCTATAGATCAATAGAACAGAACAGAGACCTCAGAAATAATGCCGCATATCTACAACCATCTCATCTTTGACAAACCTGAGAAAAACAAGCAATGGGGAAAGGATTCCCTATTTAATAAATGGTGCTGGGAAAACTCAATGAGTAATTTTTTAGTATAAATATGTTCCACGTAACAATGAGGACATACTTATACTAAAACAGCCATTCGTTATTTATCTGACACTGAAATTCAACTGGGCATCTTGTATTTTATTTGCTAAACCTGGCACCTTACATGTCCTAGAATTCTGTGCTAAAACTCCACAAGTATATTCCCTAAGTGTACACCTTAACTAAGCTTTTAAAAAGTGATTACAAGCTTCTATTGGATGAACAGCTTCAGACAATGGTATATATTTTAGGACCATTGAATCCTGTGGCGATTCACCCATTGTAGTGCCTGTTGTTTTTTGGTGAGAATTGTGTCCGTTTTTTGAGGCAATATTAGAAGCATTGTCAATAAACCAGGAATTCTATGGGCCCTTGAATAGTGAGGGTAGCAGAGAAGATAAATTCATATTTAAGACGTGAATCATTGTGAACAGGGATGACTTGGCTGGATCTCGCAGAATGTCCCGCTCCAATCCGAGTTGGCTGCATACTTCAGGGCCATTGAATATATGTGTACACGGGGAATATTTTGGAAGAATATGCATAAAAATGTTAACATTACCTCAAGAAAATATTGAGGAGTTATTAGCTTTTTCCTAATATACTTTCATTTTGATAGATCCATTAAAAAGAAATGAATAAAAAAAGAGAAAGAAACAAGGGCAGAACTTCCACTAAGAATCTAATTTTCATTTATAATTTGTAGGTAGTTTTTCTTTATCTTGTTTCCCTAGTCTACAATCCTTGAATTAACCTAATAAAACAAATACTCATTGTTATTTTATTGTAAAATAATTCATGATTTTTGCTTTATCATTGAAGTGAAGACAATTCCTTTATATTTAAAAACTAGAACATAAACATGTTTATAACAAAGTAAACTAGAACATAAACATGTTTATAACAAAGTACAAACAAAAAGTACAACAGAAAATATAATATGGCAAAATTCATAGCTGCTATTAATGTATGCATGCATTAAGGCATATTAATGTGGAAGTTACTGCACAGATACAATTGAAGGTTGATATTTGTACATATTACCTACTTAAGGGCATTGGAAGATTCATTTTCTTATTCTGTGTTTTATAGCTGTTATTCAACCTAATAATTTATACGTGACTAGCAGAATGGAGTCCAGTGGTCTTGATTTAAATATGGCTAATTACTATAGTATATATTTATATAGCTTTGAGTTTATATAATTTTTGTTTCACATAACGGTGGGTGGAAAAGCAACTAAGATGTTATTATTGATACAATTCCTACGTTCTTCTGTTGTGAGTGCCTTCGGACATGTTACGTAACCTCTCTGCATGTTAGTTTTCTTAACTATAAAATGAAGCTTTTATTAGCCCTCATATCTCAGAATTGTTGTTAGAATTAAAGAGATAATCCACAATAAATACTTATAACAGAATTTTGAACCTAGTAGGCACTCAATAAAGTTATTATTATTATTGTTTTCAAAGCATTCTACATTTTTGAAATTTATTATAGAATTTGATTTATAGGAAAGGAAAAGTATTTTTAAATATTATTATTTACTATTATTAATGTCCACCCACCAGAAGTTGTCACATCTGCAAATGTGCATAATATATAATTGTAAGTAACTTTCTATGTATTAAAAATGTTGAACATGAGAAATGTTCAACTGAGAATTAAGAATTGAGAATTAAGCAATTAGATGGTAAAGTGTAAGAAGTGTCAGATGGGGATTGGGTTATGAAATCTATCCTGAACAGAGATTTTAACATACCTTTTTAGAGCACAAAATTGTTGACAACTAAATCAATATATAACACAGAATAATGAGTATAAAGGAAGCTGGCTAAAGAATTGGAAGTCTGTAATCCCAGCACTTTCGGAGGCCGAAGCAGGTGGATCACTTGAGGTCAGGAGTTCAAGAGCAGCCTGGCCAACATGGCAAAACTCCATCTCTACAAAAGTACAAAACTTAGCCAGGTATGGTGGCACACACCTGTAATCCCAGCTACTCAGGAGGCTGAGGCAGGATAATCGCTTGAACTCTGGAGGCGGAGGTTGCAGTGAGCTGAGATTGTGCCATTGTACTCCAACCTGAGTGACAGAGGGAAACTCCGTCTCAAAAAAAAAAAAAAAAAAAAAGAATTGGAACAAAACACTATGGTTAATCTAGTGCAAAGAGGACAGAGGAACCAACGGCACTATGGAGAAAAGAAAGTGGTATATTTGGGGCCTGGCATGGAAGACAGGCTAGTGTTTGGGAAAAAAAGGCAGGCCCCTGTCTGAAAACGTAGTGAATAGGACCACTACAGTGTGCAATTGACATAGATGCATTACACCTCTCTAGTCTTGCCTATGCTTGTGGCCTTCATTAGAACAGGGCTCTTAATTAATGGGTACCTGAAGTGAATTTGGGGCACATGACTTAAGCAGGGAGGAAAAACATGCTTATTTTCACTCATCTCTAACTAAACTGAGATTCAACATTTTCTTCCATTGCAAATGTGGATAATAAACCACGACGATATTTTTGTTTTTTTCATACCTAGAAGTTGCAGATTATCTTGTTACAGTTTTCACAAATACATATAAAAGTATCATCTGTATGTATCACTACTTTCAGTAATTCTAGACCCTGTCATTTCATGTGTTAATAATAAAGCAAAATATTTCCTTATCAAAAATTTGTTTTCTTAATATGGTGACAACTCTATTTCAATGTCATTGAAATAATTTATAATCCAATATAATTTATCTCTAGCATTTAAAAACACTATTCTGTGAAGGGGTATGTAGGTTTCTCCAGACTGCCAAAGCGGGTCATGGAGCAAAAACTTCTCAGAACTCATACGTTACAATTAGCAGTTTGGTTTTAGCAACTCCCACCCCTCTCTCTATCAAATTAGTTCTCCAAAAGTCTCCATTGAGCTCCAGCTATTAATTAGTATTATGTATCTCTAGGATTCTTAGGTAAATGGTTCCTATTGTTGTATGTGGACAAGATTAATAATTTTTACATCCCCTTTTTCTGTTTTTCTTTACTCTCTCTTTTGTCCATTTTCATTCCATTAAAATAAATTCCCTATCTCAGCACACAACTGAAGATGAAGGAGATAAATTCAAGTAGTTAGGGAAGATTCAGAACAGCTTATATCTGGAAGTAGGGAGCTCCACAAAGGGATGAAAGTTGCCAAAAGGAAGGAAAAGAAAGGTAGGTTAGGAGGGAGGAGACGGAGTTTCAGACAGTACTGTAGGAGTAAGACGAGCAGAGCAGACAGAACCCAGAACCTAGAAGATAGAGGAGGAGTAGCCAGAGGTTGCCCAGAAGCTGATATCAAGGAAGTCCAACAAGAAGTAAAATGTAACCCAGAGGACATGGCAGCAGGTATTCTAAGATCAGTCAAAAATACAGCAGAGATATACCTTAAAACCTGGAGATAAAATTTGCATCACATAAGTCTGTCCAGAGCTGGTAAGGGATTCAGAACAAACCTGGCCCTGAGTTGATGATGGTACCTGAGGGGAGGGGAATTAAAAGAAAAAACAGAGTCCAGTCTTATAAGGATTAGAATACTGGGCTGAGTTTGAACCAGGGAGTAGGAGGTTGCAGTGAGCCGAGATCGTGCCTCTGCACTCTAGCCTGGCGACACAGCACACAGCAAAACTCCGTCTCAAAAAAAAAAAAAAAAAAAAAAAAAAAAAAAAAAGAATACTGGGCTGAATATAAGAAAGTTAATTAAAGACAGAGTAGAAAAGGGTAATAAGCTGGAAACTCTCTCAGGTACAACACATGACCCTAATTCTTATACCTGGGGCACAATGTGAGCATGACAGAAGTAAGACTGGCTTGATGCTGAATTTTCCATTAAATCAGATCATTTTAAATAACTGAGGAAAGGATGGTTCACAAAGCTTACACTGTGACTGAGTCTTCTAGTCTGGGTGACCTGATTTATGTTAATGGGAATGGAGGTATATGGAAGCAGGACACCAGGAAGTTTATGACAACTTGTCAGCTCTCGAAATCGGCTTTATTCTCTGAGTAGTATCCACTTTGTATGACATTAGGCCCCCAATGCATGAAGCAAAATGTGTTATTAAGTCAGATCTCCTTGAATCACAAAGAAAATAGTATGGCAACAGTGATGGAAGCAGAGAAAAAAGCAATAATCGAGTGAGAAAATAATTGGGTGGCCAGAGGCAAAATCTATGACAGATCCAAATGGCCTTCATTATTTCTCAGTTGGAAAATTCCAATAACTTCCTAAATTGCCTTCCCATCTTAAGTGCTTCACTATTCAAATTTATATTATAAGCCACTTCCAGGTGACAGACTAAAATTCTTCAAGTGTAAACACTGTCACTCACTTCAGTCTTAGTAGAAATACTAATAACTCTTCATTGCCTAATAAGCTCCTTTTCTTTGCATTCACATTTCTGTACAGGACAGACATTGACTCATGTGTGTACTTCCCACTATTTTATTGTTCAATATTTTAATATTGAATATTTAAAATAATTTAATTTTTAATATGTTAATACTTCATTTTTAATATTTCATTTTTATTTCTACAAGTGTGCCTTCTTTGAATAACTGCCCTACTTAATCCATTTCTGTCTGATTCCAATGGGCTGCTGATTGGTTTGGCTCTGTGTCCCCACCCAAATATCACCTTTATTGTAATAATCCCCACGTATTGTGGGAGGGACATGGTGGGAGGTAATTGAATCATGGGGGTGGGTTTTCCCATGCTGTTCTCATGAGAGTGAATAAGTCTCATGAGAGCTGATGGTTTCATAAAAGGGAGTTCCCCTGCACATGCTCTCTTGCCTTCTGCCATGTAAGATGTGCCTTTGCTTCTCCTTTGCCTTCTGCCATGATTGTGAGGCCTCCCTAGCCATGTGGTGCGAGTCCATTAAACGCCTTTCCTTTATGAATTACCCAGTCTCGGGTATGTCTTTATTAGCAGCGTGAGAAACAGACCAATACAGCTGGAAATCTGAAGACCATCAAGTTTTGACAACAGGGGTGCCACACAGTCCAAGTTAGGCCAACCAGAGTTGCTTTCTCAGGAGGAATATCCCAAGAATGCAAAGACACACAGGGACCAAAATTGATTGGAACTGAGTCATGTGAGAAATTCTTGAGATGCTGAGATGCTCAAAGTACGTGTGTCTTTTATCTTTCTCAATGTTCCTGATCTTCTATCCCTCCTTCCGCCCTCTACTCAATTCTGTGAGCCACCTAATATCCTTTTAGGAAAATTCTTTATACACACACACACACACACACACACACACACAAACTTCAGTTTGAGAATAGTTTCTATTGCTTGCAGTCAAAAAATGCTGAATGCAAAAGCAAAAAGGTGGAGAATGGAATTAATTATTGAGTTAATATGTCATGAAAAAGCCATAGGACTGATATTAATATTTTAAGCTGAGAAATTAAGAGACTATTGATATATAGTGGAGAGCCGGTAAATAACGTTATTGACTGGACTGCCTGGGATACTAAGGATGAAATTCTTCTGAACTAGTAGTTGTTGCAATAAATGGATAAATTAAACTGAGAAAATGATGTGCTCAATGTTAAAATTTTCAACTTGAGGCATGGGCTGAAATCTAGAGCCTTCCTGTCACCATGCCCTATGCCTTTCTTTTGACAGCTGTCATAGGATGGAGGTTGATGAAAACCAAACTCAGAAATGAATCATGTCGCTCGCTAAATTTGTTAAGGTGAATTGACACATATCTTACATGAATCTTGAGGATAATTATGGGATATAAGCTGTTTAGGAGTTTTTTTAGTAAGGATTTTAGGAACCAGAAAACCTGAACCACCAAACCTCTCATCAACATTCCTACTTTGCGTCCCTTGCACGAGGAAGGAGTGTCTCCTCTCACAAGAAAAATAAAATGATTCCTCTAGCACCCAAACCTCAATGGGGCCTCATTTCTCATTGCTCTGATGATCTCTTCCTCCTTTTTTCCTTTGCTTTCTTTACTTCATTCACCGGCTCCTTGTTATTCCTGGAATTTGCTAGAAACTTCCATCTCACAGCTTTTGCACTCACTGCCCTCATGGCTCTCTCTGCTTGAAATGTTCTTTTCCCCAGCTAACCGCATGAGTTGCTCCCTTGCCTCCCCCAGGCTTTTGATCACTGGCATTTGCCTGCTTCAGGAGGCCTTGCCTGGTTACTGCATTCAAAATTCCAACCCTTGCCTAAAACTATGCATTACTTTTCACTGCTTTCTTTCTATTGTATTTACCACCATCCAACATACATTTTACTTTTTTGTATACTTTGTTCCAAACCTTGTCCTCTGATTAACTATACCTCCCAAGATTCACTTTCTTGTGTAGTCACCTCTCCTAAAATCTAGGCTGGACCTGGGACTAGATTTAATTATTAAAATGTGGCAGAAATAGTGTGGGGTCAGTTCCTGGCCTAAACCTGAGGAAGGCTTGGTGGCTTCCAATTGTGTGCTTTGGAGAGTTCTATTCTGCCACATAAAATGGTTGGTTACCCTGGCAGATAGACCATGGAGAGAGAGATGATGCCATGTGGGAAGAGACTACATGGAGAAAGAAAGAGACCTAGCCATTCAGTATCCCATCCGAGTCCAATTTTCAACTATTTCCACGAAGTTAGACATGTGATGGAGACCTCCCAGCCCCTCAAGCTGACATTTCATAAAGCAAAAGAACCACCACAAGAAGTCTGGTCAAACCACTGGGAGAATCAGGGAGTAATAAGATGATTACTGTTTTAAACCATTAGGTGGTTTGTTATGCAGCAGTAGATAAACAAAGCATTACTGTCTTCTGTGTCCCCCACAGAAATGTAAATTCCATGAACATGGATTTTTGTCAATTTTGTTCTTTCCTGCATTCCCAGAATCTATAAAGTGCTGAGCATTTAATAAACATGTTGACTAAAGGAAAGCATGGATTAGTTAATGAATTTAAACTAGTAATAGTAGTCTATGGGGTGAAATGCATAATCAGAATTTGGAAAAGGAAATATACCCAAAGAGATTTTCAGGAATTAATCACCATAATCTATATAATTAACATAGAATTGTGTTTGTTCAAGTAGATTTTGGACAATGACATTTCTAAGAGGATGGAATCTTATTTGGGATATATTATAGTTTCTTGATAAGGATGAATTCACCAGAAAGTCTGAATTCAATTTTCCACCTCTAGTCAAGTTTCCTCATTTGATTAATGAAAACCGAACCCAAATATTGCTAAAAAAGTACCTTAGATGGCCAGAGAGATTTAACCTTAATATAAAGGGAAGGCAGTCAAAGATTTCAGGCATGCTAGGTAAGAGCAATTATTCACATCTTGCCTATTCTTCTCTTGAGTACACCTCAGAATCTCTCCCTTCATCTCTGCTATGAGACAATAGAGTGATGATTCTCTAAATAAATCAGAATTTCCATTATTGGTTATTCTCTTTTGGTCTGGAAAGCTTGAAATCTAGAATGCTAGAAATTCAACTGAAGTTTCCATCAAAATAAGCTCTTTTATCCTAGCTGGAAGTGGAGAAACTCTGCTAATCAGGCCAGGAGGGGGCAATTAAGTCTGAGTTGATGCGGGCTTGCTAATCTTAAAAGCACACCACATGAGGAAGGATTTCTTTTTCTTGGTGGGCATGGTACTTCACTTTTACCCTAGACACAGAAAACATCAATGTTTTGATTCCATGTCACAATCTAATTCATCAGCTCCCTCAACATACCTCCAGATATTATAAAGTTTTACAGCATTTACAGCAGCATGCTGCTACGACTTAAGTTGGAAAGAATAAATATTCTAGATGGATTGGTAAGATAATGTGCAAATGGCAGGAGTTAAATCTTGCAAAAATAAAGAAGCGTGTTACAAATGAAGACTGTTTCACAATAGTCAACAGAACTTCATATTTATTTGGTTGGTGCAAAAGCAATTGCGGGTTTTGGTATTTCTTTTTTAAGTAATGGCAAAAGTAACATGCCCAAAGTGAAGAGTCATAGTAATTTGCTCTCCAGGACAAACATTATGATTCTGTTATAGATCTTTGATGCTTTCTTCCCCTAGATGAATACTGAAACCTCTTCATAAATTCTAAATATTTTGCTAGTAGGTCTTTTCTCATATACTTATGGCTACCCTTTTCAAAGAGCATTTTTGAAGTATGCTAATTTATGATTATGCATCTTCCTCATCTAATCTTCCTTAACTGTCATGAGGATCTTCATCCCCGTGCTGACCACAAGGTAAATCTAGGAGTATATCTGGTACTATACTCAGATGTAATATAAAGTTTGTAGGATTAGGTGTTAAAGAAGTATCTTCCTGCAATTCAGTTCCTTTAAATGGAAAAGTTTCATTTGTATATTCAAAGTTTGTGCTATCATTCACAATACCAGCCACCATAGTAAATTTTCCTGGGTACAATGAGTGGGGACTTGTGAAGATATCCCCTTAAAAATGAAGAACAAATTATGGACTTTACAAACCCTAACAATGGAAAGAAAGTACATTATCTCATAGGCCCCCTTGGATTTTGGAGGGAACATATGCAGTATTTGGGGTCTTAATTGCCCTACTTACCTGTATCTGAAAAGCTACACATTTGAATGAGTCCCAAATCAGAAGCAGGCACTCCAGTTGGTAAAAGTAGATTTTCCTCTTGTCTTGTGTGACCTGGAAGATCCAATGATTCTGGAAAGCTTGGAATCTAGAATGCTGGAAGTTCAACTGAAGTTTCCATCAAAATCAGCTCTTTTATCCTAGCAGGAAGTGGAGCAACTCTGCTAATCAGGCCAGGAGGGGGCAATTAACTCTAAGTTGATGTGGGCTTGCTAATCTTAAATGCACACCACATGAGGAAGGATTTCTTTTCCTTGGTAGGCATGGTACTTCACTTTTACCAAAAGCCCCCAAAAAAGATAACTAGCAGAATATTTTAGAGTTTCAAAGTAAATCACACTCCTATGTCAGTCACAGTCCTAGCAGGTAATAGATGGCATGTTCAAATAAAGAGTTTAATCAAAGGGCTATTTATAAATGTGATGCCCAGAAACTGCAGTAACCAGGAGTGCTATTTACTTCTTCTGTGCACAAAGAAGTGTAAGGAGGGAGAGGATACTAGAAATACAATCAGGGTGAGAGGGAGAGAGAGAGACAGAGAAGAGAAGGGGAGGGGAAGAGAAGGGAAGGGAAGGGAGGGGAAGGGAAGGGAGGGGAGGGGAGAGGAGAGAAGAGAAGAAGAGAGACTCTTCCCGATAGGTACCAAGAACTTAATCAAGAGATACAGCTATGGAACCAAAGTTCTCTTCCCTCCGTTCTTCTGTTCCCTTGTGATACTCTTCATTGGCTAGAGCCAACTGGCAGTAGAGAGAAAGGGGGGCCCTTGATGAAATTCACCTGGGTCAGGGGACATGGAAGCAGAATGTAGATAGTGCAGAGTGGACCTGTATGGGCAGATAGAAGGCATTTAACACCACCTCTCTAGTAACTATTCTCTTTTTGATGAATAACTCCAGATTGCTTTTAAGTCTAGAAACTGAATTACTATCCATAGGACATCAGATAACCATGTGATCTGACTTGGCCAGCATGATTTTGGCATATATGAGCTCTCTGGCCATATTTAGGGTATGTCTAGCAACACCCATCCACTAGAAGAAATAAATAACATGTTTATATCTGGTCACAAGCAGACTTAGAAGGTTTAATAAGGGGAATGATCAATTCCTGCTGGACTGCTGTTCTCCTCTCTCTCACTTCTATGGCCCCTTTGGGGATTCCTTCTGCCCAATGGACAAGGAAAGAAAAACTCTAGGTTCTTGCCCACATAACTTGGTCTCACTAAGGATGATTCTGTAAAGCAGTGGAAAAGAAAAGTCCTTCCACTGGGCAGAGGTTGTACCAGTATATTTCTTTCCTTAAAGGAAAGGTGTCCTGAAATCAGTATCTACACCAATTCTTGCCTAGGAGATAAAGTCTGACTAAATGTCAACTGTCTGTAAGAAAAAACAACTCAAGTATAGATTTTGATCCATATGTAGATCATAAATCAAATTTAATGGATTGTAACCAACTTTAAGAAAATGAAATACGAGAGGAAAAATGTCAGTGTACATAGTACGTAGTATTAAAAATATTATTTTCCAAAACTTGTATTTCATTAATTATTTATGCGTGTGTGTGTGTGTGTGTGTGTGTGTGTGTGTGTGTGTGTGTGTGTGTGTGTATGTCTGCATGTGTATGTTGTAGGGATGCTGCCTGTCAATGCCAAATTCAATTTTACATGATGGTAGAAAATGTTGTAAAGAAACAACCTTAAACTTTAAGTAAATCAGCTTAGCTATACTAAATAAATGTTGTATGCTGCTAACATATATAACTGCATCTTTTTCATATCTTTACTCTTAAAATGCCCCTTTTATCCTCCACCAAATCCAGTCCATCCTTCAAGGGAAATATCAACCCTGAATTCTTTATGAATTCTCTAACTACTCCAGCCCAGTGATTTCTTTGAAATTCTTGGGTCTTGTCCAATCTTAATAATTACTAACCTTATATTTCTATTATTTTACATTACAAACGCTTTCTTTTTATTTAAAAAAAATCTTTGTATATTCAGGATCTACAAATAAATGAGTTTGGGAGCTAGGAATTCTAAATTTTATTTGTTTTCTTCCCAGAGTGCCTAACATCACATTATGAAGATAATTGTAATTAACTGAATATGTTGATCATACCACTGAAATAATTAATAAACAGAAGGACTGGTCAGGCCCTTTAGTATTTTTAACTTTATCTTACTTTTTAATGCTATAATATTATAATGTATCTAGCCTTATAGATAGGTATTTTTCAAAATAGGGTGTACTATTACAAGATAATTTTCATAGGGAAGTTTCTCCATTTTGTAGGTTACATATGGACCTTCTATCTCTACGATATTTAAAAAATGTTCATTTTTCAATGGTATGGCTTTAAAACAAAAATGCTAATTTACAAACAATGATGGTACATTTTTCTATTTGAGAAATTTTATTATGATAACTAATAATAATTTGTATTTGTTCTCAAAATGATCAAAGCTTAGTAGTGCTCCTTCATATCGCTTCAACATGTGAAATACAAGTGAGATAAAATGTAGGTTGAAAAAGGCAGAGATTCCTCATAATACCAGTGGTTGCTGATTTAGAAATAACAGACAATGCTTGAATATATCTGACAAGTCCAAGGATATGGACAGCAAAGATTATTTTTTCTAAAAGGCCGGGAAAAAATGTTTGCTTAATCCTGAAATTTAATTGTATATTTCTTTATAAAAGTCACCATGTGATACTCTCCAATAGCTCAGAGAGTAGTATAGACTTTATTCCATCTTCATTAACAGACAAAATTTAAAAGATACATTCTTTTTTTGTATGTTGCTGAAGGGTCTTGTTGCTAGTTTTGTTCTCCCTCAAATTGAGTTCAGGGTTATATCCTGGTGCAGTATTCATTCAATCCTATGATCCATGAGGAACACATGAGAAAATATTTACAACCACAACTGCCGCGATAACGAAAAATAATAACCTGATATTCATGGTGACAGGAATAAGTCTTCAAGAGCAGCTTAATTTACATTTATCATGTTCTTTAAAAAATAGTGTGGTACCTTTTTTTTTTTAACAGAAAGATTATCAGGCAAAAATGACTACCTTAAAAGCATGCAACTTTTAGGATTTAGAAGTCTAAAATTCATGTCATTCATTGCAAATATTTCAATCTGTTGATTATTCACAGTAAGGGATGCGTTCATGTAATTATCCAAGAATCTCATAAACAAAGATACTTGAAGCTTTGCCCTATATTTGATGGATCTGACAATCAAATAATCAAAAAAGGGAAAAAATTATTCTCTGTGATTATTTATCTTATGTAACATCTGTATCTCCACTAAGAGCAAGTTGAATGTGTGGATAGAATCTCTATATGTTCTCTAAGTCATCCCAGGAGTTGAGGGATAGGATGGTCAAGATTTTTCATGTTTTCACTCTCTAATAAGGTATAATATGGCTTCCATGCACATTTTCAAAGAACAAAAGAAAATATGAAGTGATAATCTACATATAAACCTCTTTAGCCAACCCCATGAGTAACTTAATACAATCATTGTAATGGATACATGGGTAAGAAATACATCAATGTTCTGCCTGTTATGGTTTTGTTCTTTTTTTAAAAAATCGCTTTACAAAAATTAAATGTTGGGAGCTAATTCTTTATTTTTCTTTTTAAATAATAATAGTTTTTAAAGTAGCTCTGCTTTTCTCATTCGTACTGAAATGCTTATGAATTACATTATTTTACTTGTGACCCCAACAGGATGAAGCTTTTTTACTTTCCTTTTGTTTCTCTGCTTAGAAGAACAAAGGATTGGGAAGAACAGAAACAGTAAAGGACAGGTGAGTTTCTAAGGGTAAGACATGTTTTCCTCTGATTAAAAATGCACCATATCTTTTATTTCTGGTAGAATTAGAGTCTGCAAATTTTGAAGCAGGCATTCCTCGCTGGATGCTTAGAATAACATTATGCCCTTGTCTTCTTATATTAATGTATTCCAAGGCTCTTATCACTGTTTAAAAAGTAGTTTGAATGCTTTGATATTCCATATCCAAGGATATTGATCTGCCTTATTATTTTTGGAGAGGTTAATGAAAAGAAACTCTCTTTGCTTCACCCTATTAGAAAACCCCATGATTCAATGTAGATAAAGTTCTAATTTTTATATTTGGAAACTATTTTTAAATAATTCAATTTGCAAAAGACAGTATTTTCTGTTTCCTTTTTCAGTGCTTCCTATAGCCTATTTACCTCTGTTCTTCATAAGGAAATTGTAGAATAATTAATTTAAGACTTTCAGAATTATGGAGCCAATAGATGTTACAGAATCTGTATCTCTTATTCTTAAAGAAGTATCTGTCTCCTCAATGGAAAAGAACTATAGCCTTTTCTTTCTCAATAAGATTTCTCACGGTCAAGTATAATTATTCAATCTTTTTCATATCCACATCTTCCCATCCACCCAATTTAGGAGAAATTCTCTTTAAAAATATTTAGAGCTTTAAACTCTGGTTGAGTGCCACTTCTACTAAGTTAACAAGATGTTAATATGTCATTCCAGGAATGTATGAAGTCAAAATGTCTATCCAAGATCCTCTTCTTCACAACCTATATATAGGAGAATATGACAGCATTCATATATCCTGAATAAATTAGAAAGTCTATCAGAGAACAAGTGTGAGGGATACCAACTCTGAGCTGAATAAGGACACTTTCTCATCAGGGAAGACTTGTTTTTGCCTGCGTCTTGGTAAAGTTGCTTTTTACCCTCTCAATTATTGGACGGAAAGTCTGTCTTCCCCCTAAGGCCATTTAAAGGAACACAGATGACTTCTTTACATTTTCCTTCCCTTCTTCAAGGCTTAATGAACTTTAGGGTGAAGTTTATAAAGCCCGGAACAGAGAGCTTGCTCAAGAACACTGTGAAGTGCCCGACGACGATCTATTTTTTCCTATTTGTGAGAATCAGAGATTTGGAGAGCTTGTCCTTTAGCATTTATGTTTCAACACTTCAGTGTGACTTAACAAGATGTTTAAAGCTGAGACTGGGGTAGAATAATTCTTGAGACTTAAGGGACGTTGAATTTCACACTCTATATAAGGGAGCTTAGCATACCAATCTTTGCTTTAGGGGAGAATCAGGGAGCTATTCTAGGGTTTGCTAAGTATCATAGTTGACACAGCAGAGAAATCTTTCACTTTTGGCTTCCTGCCATGCCCTGTGAATAAAGGAGTATGCCAGTTACTTATAGGACTGTTTTTCCCTTGGGAGATTTAGTTCTAGTTCACCTTAACTCATTACTGATTCATGGGCTGCTGTTTTTGGCTAAATGTGTTAGAGGAGCAATGTTAGCTGAGAGGCTATCAAAATTTGCAACAGGCTCTTCCATCATCCCATCGCTTTGGAACTTTGCTGTCAAAAAATCCACTCAAGACACTGCCTTTCTTTTTTCTCTTCCATCTGTCCCCATGAGTACTTTTTCCAATTAAGGTCAGCTTGTAAAAGGACTACATTTATTATTCATGTTTCTATCATTTGCACTTTACTAGGCACTCTTTTTATTAAGCACCAGTCCACAAAATGCCTGGAAGTTCATCCTTTTTTTCTATTCCCCACTGACAGTTGGCTTTGATGTAGAGGGGAGAAATGGATCTGCTCAACATTTCTAGCTCAAGTAGAGTCTTAGGCTAGATGGCAAAAGTAGTTTAGCTGCTAAGACCCTTTGGCTGCATCGTTAGACCAGCATGTAATTATATATTTTATACGTAGCCCAGGGTAGACTGAAATCATCATTTCCTAAAACGGACTTAGCAATTATCTTGGTAGATAGGTGTTTGTTTATTGAGTCTTATCACTTTAGAATTAAAAAGCATGTCAAGAGAAATACTTTAAAGGTAATCCCAGAGAATTTTCTATTATTCCCTGAATAATAGGAGAACAGATTTGTTTACTTAAAAGTTGTGCTTAGAGGCCAAGAGATAACGAAGTTGTACAGATAGCCTTTGGCACTCATGGCATGTAACAAAGTGAAAATTTTTGGTTTATGGAAACTAAGCCCAAACTACCATTTTGCACATCATTACAGTGATCCTGATTTGGACTGGTGCTCGCCCAAATATATCCACTATAAGAGCATTTTCCTGCTCCACTAAACCCTAGACTATTGTGAAATTTTTGTTGAATTCATTAGTACCAATTTAACCTATTAATTACTGATAGAAAATACAAAAAAAAAAAAAACAACTGTGTGACCTTTGTGCCCAAGAGCGACTTAGCTAGTTTGTATGACAATTTCTCTGTGCTAATAAGTTGACTGGGGAAGTATAAATGACTAAAGGAGTAGGATTACAAAATCACATTATTGAACACAAAAACAACTTTTTTTCAGCATCACCTTGATTTATTTTCCTAGTATTTTTTTCCTCAGATGGAAAAATAATTTCATCAAGAAAACAAATGCTTCTGCCAAAGTGAAAGAATTTTATGTCTTAATGCTTTTCTTTAAAAAAAAAAAAAAGTCAACATTGAACTAGGACATGCTCTGCTTCCCCACCCCCATTTTGCTGACTACATTTTAAAAAATCTATTGGCAGAAAACAAGATATTTTCTTCAAATAGAGTGATTATGTTTTATTGCTATTTTGTTTAGTATATATTTTTCTCAATTGGGAAAAAAATCTAGGTGAAAAAAATTACCTAACAAGAGTAGTTTACATAGTCATAACATTTAAATTGCTGCCCAAAAAATGTAAAAAAAATTTAATGTAAAATGTCACATAACTTCAAAAAACTTACCTCAATTGTCTATCATTTATCATGTACTATAAGTCAACTTCCTAAATAAGATTACAGTCCTTTATTATAAGCCCCTACTGGTACTATAGTATACATTTAAAAAACGCTACTACAAAAATTTTCTTTTATTTTTGTTTTTGCTTATTGTGTACTTAGCTATAGATAATTTTTGAATACAAAGCCTACGGTACATATAAATGCAATAGTTAACTGATCCTGTTTGCTGATGTTCTTTTTATGTTCCACAGGTGACATCTTTTAATCCAGCATCTTCTCCTGTTTCTTGCCTTCCTTTTTCTTCTTCTTAGATTCTGCTGTGATTACAAAAAAGAGAGACAGAAAGAGAGAAAGAGAAAAATGTCAAGTTACTAAATTGCACGGAAGAAATAGCCACATTTCTTATAATTGACCAGATTGATACACAAGTTGTTCGCTCTTGGTAGTTCTCTCGGTAAATTGAGAAAACACTATGTGTATGTGCATGTGTGCGTGTGTCTGTCTGTCTGTCTGCTTTTGCCAAAAGAGTGCCTGTGAGAGTGGGCAGGAGGAACATAGCCTGCTTCTGTGTTAATTCTATAAATGCCTTTTATCTTACTGGTTGCCTTTGTTTGATAGGCAAGATATTGACTTCGGGTCCTGCTTAGAAAATGGAAATACAGCAGACATCTCTTAGTAAATTACCCAGGTCACTGCTCAATGGAAAGCTACGAGAGCTCTGCTTAGCACCTCATTTCCCCCATTCCCTTTCCGTAGGACTCTTCGGTAGTATATTTTCTGAGCAAACAATTCCAAAGTGGTTCCACTCCAGGTTGGCCCTCTGCTTATATATTTGGCCAGCTATCTATGTAGAAAGAACCGGCTATAAACCATATGTACTCTCTCTGGAGCTTTGCCTACAGGAACTCCTAGTTTGGGATAAAACAAATGGAATGTGTCAACATAGGCTGTAGGAAAGTAAAACACTGAGGATTTCAATCAAAAGACTCCATTCTTTCCATTCAACCATCTTTCCACTTCTCTTTTCCTAACAGGAGAATGCAATATAGAATAGAACACATCTAATTTGGCTCCGAAGACAAAAATGGTCAGAGTCACTGGGTTAGCAAGTGAGGGGATATTGCTAAATATTTCTGAGCCACTTCTCCAATTTGGTCCATAGTAGTGGCAGAAATATACTGGTTGAGTACAGGCTCTGGAGTCAGACTGCTGAAGTTTAAATCCTGGCCACATCAATAAGTTACTGTGAGACACTGAGAAAGTTAATTAATGTATTTGTTTCTTAGATTACTCATCTTTAAATAGGCATATGAAAAGTACCATAGCATATGATAGTAACCATATGGTTTATATCCAAATTAAACCTGTTCTATAAAATCTACTGAGAACAGAACATGATACAATAGCATGTGCTCAATTAAGGTTAGCATTTATCATTAGTGTGATAATAGAGCAAGAACAAGAGATCATTACCCGGTATAATTAAAATCCTTAATCATTATCAAGGCATATTGATTGAGCAGGTCAATGAATGTGCTAAGCAACATAGGGTCACTGGGACAAAAACAATGACCAACAGGGATGAGGTCATTGTTCACTGGAGCATACAGCCTGTGTCCAAGAGGACCATAAGACTTATGACGAAGGAAGATACGATATGATGCCAACTAGAAATATTGTATATTTCTCAGCTCATACTTAAGTAGAGCTGGAAACTTTTCCATTTCTATATACTATCTTCATGACCTCTTCAAGTAGGTTCCAAAGTCCATTACACACTAGTAGTATTTCTGTTCAATGTAATTGTCCTAATCTTCCTTTACTCAAACTTCAAGGGTACACTATATGCAATTGGGTCAGCAGTTTCTAAACCCAGGCTAAATTGTTGTCCATAATCGTATTCATTCCATTCATGACTTCCCAAGTTTGCCCCATTTCTATACTAAGAAATTTAACCTTTCACGCTCTGTATTTTTGTTTGTTTTCTCAAATATCTTTCTTTCACCCTATGAGAGGTGTAATGACCAGAATTTCCAAGTGAAAGATACCTTTTAGATCAAAGGAGACATTATGTGTAATTTCTGAAAAATTATTCAGTGTCTGAAAATGTAATAATTCCCAATTTTTGGTCAACATTTTAGGCAACAGCTGTATATTAGGATGGTATCTTCAGAGAACAATGTAGGATTTCAACTGAGACCTAACTCTGGTTTTCCCTGTCTCAGTTTCCTCATGTCCCTTCCTGGAAAACCCTCAGGAACTTGTTATCTTCTAGGTCTCCAGTAGAGTGGACATCTAAGTAGCAATTTTCATATTTTGGCTAACATGTTCCTATTTCATACATAAGTCTGAGCAGATGACATACTAATCAGGTTTTTGTATAAAAGTTTCATAAAACTTAAAATTATTCTGAACATCGGACACTATTTGATCTGTTAATGTAAGGTTGTCCATTTCAAAGAACACTTTGGGAATAGGAATCTGTCACCAAATTCTTCTTGGTAAAGGCAAGAGCACATTCTTAGGTAACCCTGAACCTGACATTGGTGTTTTATTCCTTAGTTGACAACTTGCTAAATACCAGGAAATCAACAATTTGCTTATTAAATTTGTACAATGTCAATCAACTTATTCTTCTGACACAAGTGGCAAGTAATCATGGTACTGTCCGGACACGCTGCAGAACTTGAGTCCACTCTGGGCTCAATCTAAAGAGAAAAATGAAGAGTCTTCAGTAAAAAGTAGTGGAAGGAGGGAAGAATTCATATTTGCAATAAGGTCAGTTTAGTTTTTTACATAACAAAGTGTTCAAATTTTTGTGAAAAAAAATCAGGTCAGTAATATTGCTTCCAATCGAAAGCAGTTTTTTGTGACTTTTATGTACATTCAACTGACAGGCTAAATGAGCTTTGTCACTGCTTATCTCTGTGGCCTCAAAAACTTATTAACAACCTCTCAATCTTTACCTAGTGTACATGATGGGTTTTAAATAGTATCACAAAATCTATGACCTAGAAAGAACGTGGTCCAACTCCCTTACGTAATAGATGAAGGAACTGAAACATTCACATTGCCCCTCTTTACTTCCATCTTCATACTTATGCTTATTTTAGTTCCCCAAATACATCTTTTCTGTTTGTCTGTTTTTCTCTCTAGTCTCTGGCCTTCAAATTCACTCTTCATTTCATCAACCCCACACTTCCACTACGATGTTTATCTCATTAAAGCCTCCCATCCTTCAGGTACCAGCATTGACATCACTTCTAGTTTGCTGACCTCGCAGTGTGAGTTAGAAGTTGTTTCTCTTTCCTGCTCTTGTTAGAGCACCTATCTCTAGCATTGTAACTGCCACCAAAATACAAGCTGCGAGAGGGTGCAGTTTCTACTCTCTGTTGTACCTCCAGCCCATGGCACAGGGCCGTGTGTATAAAAGCTGATTAGTAAAGCTTTAGTGAAAATAAATGGATCCATAACATGGTGATAATATGTCTCACCCATCTTCCTTATGAAGGTTCTTTGAATTTTCTTTGCTTCTTTCCATCTTATCCTTTTCATATTATTTCCTCTTGGCCTGAGTGTTCCTTCTCCTACTACCCCAATTTGCACAGTCAGCACCTAGTCATCCTTAAAATCTTAGCCTCAACTGCATTTTCTCAGGGAAGCCCTCCAAGAGCTCTCAGATAAGCAGATTCCGTGCACAGACACTCTCATTGTGCCTCCCATTGATTTTTCCAAAATTAGAATTGAACTATTAATTTTGTCTCTAATTATTTGGTATGTGTTTTTCCTTTCCTATGACAATAGAGACACTATCTGTATTTTGCAACTGTATATTCTGTGCCTGGGATATAACAAGCATTCATGAAATACTTGTTGCATGCGGAGTGGATAAATGAATACTTGAATGGGAAATAGTTAAACCCATTACTATATAGAAAAGAGTATTTCTCAAGGAAAATAAGGAGTGTAAATCCAATTAGAATCTTGTCAAATTTCAGTCTATCTTTAAAGACAAATATTTTATGAAGAAGAAAACTTACAAACATACGTATATGAAATTTATCCAGGTTTCTTAACACTTTGTCTTTAGAACAGAGACCTGATTAAACTCTGTGGGTAAAACTGTCCCTGTTTAGTCGCCTTTCAAGGTTAGAGTGAGAGAAATGTTTACTATGAGATGTGGGTCACAAATTAGCCTGGAGCAGGGCTATAATTAGTTAAAGCCAAGTGCTTTTTTATTGAAGTCATACAGTGGCTACTCTAGAAGGTTCTGAGAGCCAATAGGATTCCTACCCTGATGTGAACAGTAGGGCACTTTAGTTCACATTGAACAGAGCCAAATCAAGAGAAGGAAGTACACATACACCACACATCAAATAACACCCCGGGCCACATGTCCCTTGTCCCTGCCTGGATTGAGGCTGCAAAGCAGACATGGATATAAACAGAGAATGAGCCATTGTCAACATGTGAAAGTAAAGGGCACCTGCCTGAAAGGTGACTTGTTCTGTTCCTACCAGGACATCACTGCACTGGAATCTCACAGCAGTGCCCTGGGTAGATTTTAACTTCCTGGGTTTTCAAACCCTCATCCTTTCTTTGGCCAGTTTTTGAGTTGATAGAGGCTAGTACTCATAATAATTGGGATACAGAGATGAGAAAAAACAGTAGGTGTGTATTTTTGTAACTTTGTGGGGTTTTTTTAAATATAACTACATTGTTTTAAGATACGTTTGAAAGTGTTCAGAAAGTCCTAAGGCTTTACTAAGAAAAAGTACTCTAGAAAGGATTCAGGCTTCTTACATTGCTATGAATCATAGGATCCAAAGGGCCATGTTCACCATATTCAATCTAGAAAACTCAGAATTTATCCAAGGAAATTCTTTGAATGCATAACAACTCCTGATAAGAAAGAAGACAGGCAGTGTTATGGTTTGACTCTGTGTCCCCACCCAAATCTCACCTTGAATTGTAATCCCCATAATCCCCATGTGTCAAGGGCAGGACCAGGCGGAGGTAATTGGATCATGGCGGCAGTTTCCCCCATGCTATTCTGTGATAGTGAGTGAGTCTTATGAGAGTTGATGGTTTTATAAGTGTCTGGCATCTCCCCTGCTTGCATTCATTCTCTTTCCTGCCACCCTGTGAAGAGGTGCCTTCCGCCATGATTGTATGTTTCCTGAGGTCTCCCCAGCTATGTGGAACTGTGAGGGAATTAAACCTCTTTTCTTTATAGATTACCCAGTTCTGGGTATTTCTTCATAGCAGCACAAGAATGGGCTAATACAGTAAATGCAGTGAGAAGAATGAGTAGACATTAATATGAGCGGTGTTACAATTCTGAGCCCGTGTGTTCTTTTCTATGCTGAATAGAAAACAAAATCTTGATAAATGCTAATGTATTAAGTGACACCATGGCCTTTAGGTACAGTGAGACCATGAAAAAATCATGAAGTTTTGTTAGAATCATACTAAGAACTAAGCCCTAATCTAGAGAATTGGTTCAAATAGATGTTTGCCACTTACCAGCTCTGTGATCTTGTGCAGATCAATCATTCTGCCTCTGTTTCCTATAAACTGGGGATAATAAAACCTACATCCTCCTCAGAGGGCCAGTGTTAGTCTCATGTGAGATTATGTCCTCTGCAATCTCATCTTACCACTAATGTTCAGAACACATTAATTTATTGATTCAGCAAATATGCACTCCATCTCCACTGTTTTAGACGCTAGGGTATAAAGGTGAACAAGACAAAACTCTGCCTTCACACAGCTGACATTACAAACAATACTTTCAAGGTGGCTTTATGGGAGAGTCTTTCAAAATTGTAAAGTGCTTTAAAGCACATATTTATATTAAAGATCATGGGTATGTGGCAGCTATTTTTATGGTTTTGAGACCTGGTTTTCTTGTTGCTAATTTACTATTACAATCCAGAGACACGTGTTGTGAAAAATAGAGCAGCCACAAGGAGAATGAATTACTAGAAAGAAAGAGTATACCTACAGTAGATTTACCCTGAAGGAAAAGGAAGGTTTCTCCTCTCAGGGTTATTTCATTCTTCTTAAAAAATATTAATTACTTGTCTCATTTAAAAAGTATTACAGACTCATATAAAAACCAAAGAAACACACACACACACACACACACACACACACATATACATATACATATATATGTATATATATACACACACGCATACATAGAGAGAGATTACTCATAATTTCACAATGTAGAAACAACGCTTTTAACAATGAGTTCTATTTATGTTTTCTTTCTATGACTTTACTTAGGAATATATTGACAGTTGATATAGTATTTTATGTTAAAAATTCAATTGTACCTATTTTCCATGTCATTGCATATACTTTGAAACGTGATCAAGTAATATTCCTTTATATTATCCTACTCCATATATTTTGTAACCTTTCATCTTTTGTACATCAGTTGGATAGTTCTGACCTCTTGTTATTATAAATAATGATGCAATGCTGATTTTGTTCACAAATCATCGAATGCTTAAATTTTGCCTTAGTATAGATTATTAGAAAAGGATGTACTGGATCCAAGGGCAGGACATTTTAAAAACTCCAGATATGTGCTGGGAAATTTATTTTTTGAAAGGAAGTAGTAATTTAAATTCTTATCAGCAATTTATATGAGTCTATCACAGCAAAGTTACTCTTGAAAGGCAAATAATCAAACAACAAGCATCATCTGTTTTCTATCTTTTCACAAGCCCTTTGGAAATAGAATTGCCATGTAGTTGGTATAAGTAAACATCAACTCCCCACTTTCAATATTAAGAAAATCTGGGAGAAATCAGATTGGAAGTGGGCCTTAAGAGAAAGACATCTATTTAAAGATTTTTCAAAGACCTTAAGGGGAGATGTTTTTCAAGAAGTAAGAAAATTGAGAATTCTGAAATAAGCTTATCTCGTTTTCTCAGTAAAAGGTCTTGCTTTGATTACTTATTTTCAGATGGCCTGCTGTGTATACAGAAAAACTAAAAAGGAAATTAGGAGATGAAATGATTTCAGATTGAGGGGAGCCCAGATTTTAACTAAAGTGACTCAGGCCCTGTTTGCTGCTGACTTAAATAAAGTGTCTTTGGGTCATTAAAGCAGTGGGAGGAAGTATTGATTAGAATAGAAATATAAAATGTGCACCTTCTAAGAGATAGAATTCACTTTAGCTAAAAGAAGCTAAAATCATTTAGAAATGCACATTGCAGAGGTCAAGAGAGACAGCTGAAAAGGAACAGCTGGAAGCATACCATCAAGACCACTGAAAGTTCACTTTCAGAGACTTGTTCAATAAATCACAAGGACTTATTACAGAAAAAGGATCATATCCCTGTCAAACAGTACTATCACAATGTAAATATGTTCAAAAGCCTGGATATCACCAAGATCCTTTTAATGCTTTGTGAACCTATTTAAAGTAACTCACCTGTGCTTAAGAATTAACTGCCTAGTCATCTAGAGCTACCTAATCCCTCGCCCCATGTCAGCTATGCCTCAGAACTGATAACAAGACTTGTTGAATTGTGAACATACAGCTCAGTGATTCAGGAACTAAAATTCAGGTACTGGTTGGCTAGGCTGCCTAACATGGCACTATTCATTCAATTTCCAAATATTTCAGTTTAAATGAGTAGCATAAATTAAGCGGCAAAATACAGAAACATATTTCTGTTAAAAATCAAAAGTATAATCTTTTAAACATTTGCTTAATGTATTATTCACAGATGTAGTTCAGTCCAATGCCTATGCAATAATTTTGTTGTTTCTTCTTTGATTTCCTATTTTGTAGCATCACTTGTTTCATTTCCTCTTTTATGGACTCAATGCATTTACTTCTATGATATGTGTGGAAAACATGTGTACATGCATACTGCCCCTCAGTGCTACCCACATGCTGATACTTTGCTTCATCCACACCTCTTCTTTCCCTCACTGTCCACCTTCCTCTTCATTCATCAACTCTATTTCGTAGCAATACCTTCTACTCCTTCTACTCCTGCTCAACTATCTGCTCTTCTGCACTCATTTGCTTTCTGATATCAAGTATATGTGAATAAAAGATAGTACATATATTTGTGTCTAGATGCAGACTAAACACATCTAGACAATTTCAGGAACCTGTTTTGTCCCCCCCACTCACTTTGGGAGGTGGCTCAGCATTTAACTGCATCTCCTAAAAATAGAAAGTTTAGCTATGAAAGCACTAGTGAATAAAGTAGACTTAATAGAAGGTTTAGTGAAGATGAAATTACTTCATCAACCATGCAGAACAAAATTAATAAAAGTCCCCAACATGTCAGTTATTTTTCAAATCAACTCACCAGTTGCATCAGTAGACGAATCCATCTCCCTTCACCCAAACACTCCTCTCTACCATCTTCTCAAACTCTTCCCACTCCTGTCTCTCCATTTTCCCTTCTCTATAAGAAGGAATTGAGATATCTATAGCTTCTCCAAATCATAAAGGGCCCATTTAGGATGCACTTTCTTTATACAGTAGAGTCAGGGGTGGGGGAATCAGCCACACATGAGCGTGTTGGGATCAGTCCCTGATCTGACCCATACATACATGTATACCAAGTAGAAAATTGTCATTTAAACTCCTAGTTTTAGCTCAAAACATGTATACCATCCTTATTTGTTATTTACAGACACACATACACATACACAGACAGAGAGAGAGAAAAACACAGATGTGGAATTAATGCTGAGTTTCTTTTGTTTAGCAAAAGCCTCTGCCCTTCCTCAATCTGCAGACCACTCTCAAGATTTTATACTTCTTGACAGTGACCATCCCACACCACAGATTCATCGACCTCTATACCTAAACACAAAAGAATGATTTATTTCTAATATGACATTTAAATATTTAAGAGCTTATTTCTGCAATAATGAGGGCAGAGGTAGAAAATTCGCCTTATTATAAACTATTGTAAATTAGAAATGAAATGTAGTATTATAAACAGTAATAAGTAGTTCACACTTAGCTAGTCATTATTTTCTATGATCATATCTAATGTTTAATATAATATAGCCAGTACTACTAGGAAATCAAATTATAATCTGTGAAAAAAGGGCAAAGTTTGAACTCCAGTATATTTAAAATTTTAGTAGGTACAGTCCCATAAATGTTTTTCCTATTCATTACCAAATAAATCTTTCTTTTGGTTCAAAAAATTATAGATATAGATATAGTTAAATAGAATCAGTTATTATGGCCTGACTTGCATCCCTCCTGAAAATTCATACTGAACTCCTAACCCTTGTATCTCAGAGTGAGAACATATTTTAGAGATAGAGTCTTTACAGAGGCAATTAAATTAAAATGAGGGCATTCAGATAGACCCTAATCCAATATGACTGGTGCATTTACAAGAAGAGGAAATTTGAACACAGACATATATAGTGAGGACACAAGGAAAAGACAGCTGTCTATAAACCAGGAAGAAGGGCCTCATAGGGCACCAACCCTGACAATACCTTGATCTCAGACTTTCAGACTCCAGAACTATGAGAAAATAAAGTTATATTTAATCTACTGAGTCTATGGTACTTTGTCACGACAGCCCTAGCAGACTAATGCATCCGCGAATTCGATTTCAGACTATATTTCATTTTTGTGTATCCTTCAGAGCATCCTCACTAGCTGTAGAGGTGAAAAATAGGATGTTAGTTTATTGTTATTTTTAAATTTGTCCTCCAGAATTAAATAATTTTTAAATTTTAAGTCATTTAAATATGTAACTTAGGTGCTAAGCAATATAAGGTTTTATGCTCACCAGTGATTTCACAAATCTTACTGCATTAATTCCTTCACCCCCCTTCAAACATGTCCTCCCAGCTATAAGCAGGTGAGCTATTCCCCACCACGTGATTTCTTCTGCCCCAAAAGACCCAGCAATCTGTCTATAGCAGCAGCAGCAAAAGGTAGATCTGAAGATCTTTCTCTATACTTTACATGTTTTTAGACAGCAGCCTTCAGAGCAGCTTAATTTATTACTCTTGTACATCTAGGTGAAGATCTGAAAATGTTTTTTTCTATTTTCTGTAAGAGTAAAAATAATTTTTGAAAGCCTAGCAAGAGAAACAGCCATGAATGTGTTAACCTGCCATCAATATCTGTGGGCCTTGCCGCCTGCATGCATGAACACTAGGAAGCTAGAACAATTTTACTTCTTTCTTGCTCTTTGGATTCCTGATGAGTTCTTCTACAAATATTGTTTACTCCTCTAGAAAAAGTCTTTATTATTTTATTTTCATGGCCTCTGTGCACTGAGCAACAACAAGCTTGCTCTGATTTCCCTGTAGGTTTGCATCAGTGAGAAGCAGAGCAGACTGGGAGTGTGCCAAGTGTCCCCACCAGCAGTTCCAGTTACCAGGACAGCCATCCCTCAAATTGTGGTGAAGCACCAGAATTGCTAGGAATGTCATAGCGGAGGGAAGACAATCATGAATCCAGGCCAGGGCCCAGCGTGGGAGAGCTCTGGGTTAACAAGTCACCTTGCTGTTCGCCTTACTCTCAAGGAACATAGCTGCTTTAAAGAACCCTAGATTGAAAATGCAGCACTAAGAGTGATCATTTGTTTTCAGAGTAATTTTTATACAAAGACAAGCTCAGGCCAGAAATTATCCAACAGCGCTCAATCAGTCATACATAACTCTGAATATGCTTATATGAATGTTTAGGATTATCATGGAAACAAAAAACAAATTATTAATTTCTTTTAGAATACCTAAAGAGATCCGGCAGTGATCACTTGGTTTGGGAAGCACTGGTACAATGGAAAAGAACTCTGGAAACAGACTGTCCTGACTTCAAGTTCAAGTCTGATCATTCACTGTCTGGGTAACTTTGTGCAAGTTGCAACCTTAGTGTGTTATTTTGTAAAATACAAATAAAACTACTTTAGGCTGCCATGCAGCTTGAGTGAGACAATGCAGGCTGTGGCTTAGTATAATGCCTGTCATATCATAAATACTCAATAAATAGGATATACTTTTACAATACTCAATAAATAACAACAGGTACAACTTAAAACACAAGCAGAAAGCCTCAATTCGGAAGTTAGAAGACAGAAAGGCAAAAGCTTCAGGAAGCAAAAAGGAGGTCCCGAAACCCGATAACTAATATGCAGCTTTCCTTAGTACTAATTACTCTATAGCTGTTTTGTGAGTACACAGCTAATGACCCTCTGAGCATGGAATGTGCCCAGGGAGATGAAAGCAGACACACAGTTTGAAGTAAACCTACAAATATTTATAGCTGCTAGTTCTCACAGCTGCCCCAGCAATTAGGACCAAAAATTCTTCAATAAGGAGGGGCAGTAAAACACACAAATGACTCTGATCCCAAGTGAGCTCATTGTGCCTTCACAGTGATTTCTCTACACATTTTTGAAGCCAGTGTGAATGATGTAGCCTAGTGAGCTAGACCAGGACAATTTAGTTGGATACATCATTCATTCATTCAAGTCAGTATTCTTCCTTGAGTTTTCTCATGGGCTAGGGACTATAAGATGTAATTTTCTTTTTTATTTATTTATTTATTATTATACTTTAAGTTTTAGGGTACATGTGCACAATGTGCAGGTTAGTTACACATGTATACATGTGACATGCTGGTGTGCTGCACCCATTAACTCGTCATCTAGCATTAGGTATATCTCCCAATGCTATCCCTCCCCACTCCTCCCACCCCACAACAGTCCCCAGAGTGTGATGTTCCCCTTCCTGTGTCCATGCGTTCTCATTGTTCAATTCCCACCTATGAGTGAGAATACGCGGTGTTTGGTTTTTTGTTCTTGCGATAGTTTACTGAGAATGATGATTTCCAATTTCATCCATGTCCCTACAAAGGACATGAACTCACCATTTTTTTATGGCTGCATAGTATATGATATAATTTTCAAAAGTGAGTAAGTTGTAGTATATGAAGAGTTTGCCTGTTAGGAGAGGGAAACATGCCCTCGGTACAGCATAATGGATGCCTAATCACAGGAGTGACATGTCCTCTCAGAGGAGACCGTGACTTAATATTTGGGAAGGGAAGTCTGGCAAGTTTTAACACTGATCCCTTTTCAAAAACAAGCTCTCTTTGGCCTGAAGGACTTTGAACTTCCGCTTGTTTCGTTTGAACACCAGTATGGCTGTCCCTTCTCTCTCTTCCAAACCAAGTTCAAAAGTTACCTTGTCCGAGAGGCTTTCCCCGATTACTCTATCTCGCGTACTCCTTTCCCATCACTCTATCACTTGGTTCTGTTTAGTTTTTAAGGTCACTTATGCCAAGAGGTATTTACTGATTTAGTTATTATTTATTTCTCTTTTTCCTTCATTGTCTACCCACCACCACCACCAGTAGAACACAGCAGTCAGAGGGAAGGAACTGTGTTTATCTAGTATCGCTAGCACTTAACATACTGTGTGCTCCATTGCAGGCTCTTAATAGATTTTATAAAAGCATGAATACATTAGAAACAATGCTAAAGGACTCTCCACTTCTCTGTCTCATAGCATTTGCCACTCTATGTGGTACACTGGAATTCATCCCTCTGCTTCTCCTACTACACTGTAAGACCAGTAAGGTCATTAATTTATCCCTGGTGCTAACTAGAGCACATAGCACTTGTTCGCTAAAATATTTGCTGAAAGAACAGTAGAAATGTATGAAAGAATAGAAGAAGGAAAACAGTTCCAGGTTTCAAGAACTACAGATGCAAAGAAATGGACACATAAGAAATCATGGCCCAGTCTGCCGTCTCCTGGAGTTTGGGAGTTTGGTATGGCTGGGGCAGAGCTTGTAAGCAATGTCTAGAGAAAGATCAGGCAAGTGCCCAGCCAGGAAGATACATGAGCAAGACAGCCTGTTAAGGAGTCAGGGTGGGTCTAAAATTCATTCACTTTCTTAGGTAAGAAACTTAGATACCTGTATGGAATGACACAGAAGAAGGAGCTGTGCATGCTGCAGGAGCTCTAGAGTCGACCACCTTGCATTTAAGTCCTCTGCATATCAGTGGTATAACCTTGTGCTAGGTATATGTATTAGTTCATTTTCACACTGCTATAAAGACATTACCTGAGACTGGGTAATATATAAACAAAAGAGGTTTAATTGACTTACAGTTCTGCATGGCTGGAGAGGTCTCAGGAAACTTACAATCATGGCTGAAGGCGAAGGGAAAACAAGGTACGTTTTACATGGCAGCAGGAGAGACAGCGAGAGCAAGGAAGTGCCACACTTTAAAACCATCAACTCTCGTGAGAACTCACTCACTATCAGGAGAACAGCAAGAGGGAAACCACCCCCATGATACAATCACCTCCCACCAGGTCCCTCCTTCAACACCTAGGAGTTACAATTGGAGATGAGATTTGTGTCGGGAAACAGAGCCATATCATTATCTAAATTCTCTAGAGCCTCAGTTTCCTTGTATGTAAAAATAAATATAACAGTAACTATTTCACAGAGTTTTGTGAATATTAAATGACACCCTGTGTGAGCAATGCACTAAACTTTACTCAAAACACACTAAGCTCTCCGTAAATATAAACTATAATCACTATTGTTGTAATCACCATAATTCTCCTTTTGCCTGAAAAGGTGCTGAGGGTAAAACACCTACTTCAAGAAATTCATTTGGAAGAAAGGAAATAGTCTTTAAAATACTGCATATTTACCAAGCATTCTTACTTATAGTGCTTCATTTTGTTTTTATAACAATCCTATGGTATATTCATTGTCAACTCTAATTTAGAGAAGACAAAATAGGTATCATTCTACTAAGAAAAGGATAGAATTAGATCTCCCCACTTCTAGTACGGTATCATGGATGGAAAATAAAACATAGGTGTTGAAAGATGTTTTCACAAGCAGAATAAAAAAGAAATAAAAACTTGAGACCCAACGGAGTACAAGTGTTTTCCTCTGATCAAGAGGAACAGAATTCCTACAGGGTACCCCATGCTGCCTCTTCTGGCCAAGTACAAGGGCAGTAATCATCAACCTCTTCAGAGGGCCTTCTAGGGGAGGGCGCCAGTCCCAGGCCAGCCTGTGGTGGGATTCTGCCCCCTCACCTCTCTCAACACAGTTAATAGTCTCCCAGCCTAGCAAAGCCCATCCATACAGTGTTGCCATGCTCACTCCTGAGGGATGTCAGAGCCCAGAACATAGACAGAAATGCTGGGGGGAACTTCTTTTATCTTTAAAAGAACTAACAAAAGAATCTATTTAGCTGGGGAGAGAATTGAGAATGCTGGGAATATCACTTTCCTGACCCCTTTTTTCCCATTTAATAATCAGCTGCCAAAAGCTGTGTCCTGCACACAGTTGAGTCTTGCACTTAAACAGTTTCTGTTCTTTTGATCTCTAAAGATGAATTGTCAAACATAAGAGAGGGCTAGGCGGCTTTCCAAAAAAGAGCAGCAAGATGGCAAAACTTTCAGAAATAGCTGGAAAGGAAGAAAAAGAATTGAGGTTATCGAGAGCAGGAAAATTGAACAAGGATCTGGTAACAGCAGCGTGTGGCTTGGTATGGACCGCAGGAGGGACTGACATTCATTCCCTGACTCACCTGTAGCATAGACATCTCTCCCTGTGTGCCCATCTCTGCCTGTCCCAAAAACAATCTGAGAATTCCCCTTTTCCAAATAAACTTGGTAGCTGGCTTATCTGTACTAAAAAGGGCTTCACAACACCCTTCATTTATGCATCTGATTTAAAAAGTAACAACTAATAATTGCCAGGTGAACAATAACCCAAGGTACTAGAATGTTCCAAGATGATCATTAGGCAATATCACCTGTGGCCTGAAGGAACCTCTCAGCTCTCACTGGATCCTCCCACACAAGCCCCAGCCCCTGCTTTAGCTTGGCTCTGCACTCCAGTGACAAATACCAGAAGCCTGCTCCATGGGCTGCACCATCCCCTGACCCACACAGACAGGACTGCCTATAGAGCCACAGCACCCCCACAGATGGGTCCATCTGGGCAGGGATGCTTGTTCTTGCCATCTTCTAATTCCATAGTGAGCCATCATCTAAGGGGACCACTGAAAAACACGTGTGGCTTGGAGAAGAGTTATTTGACCTCTGAAGAGTTCTCTGTCACCAGGCTAGAGTGCAGTGGCACGATCTTGACTCACTGCAAACTCTGCCTCCTGGGTTCAAGCGATTCTCCTGCCTCAGCCTCCCAAGTAGCTGGGACTACAGGTATGCACCACCATGCCCATCTAATTTTTGTATTTTTATTAGAGATGGGGTTTCACCATGTTGGCCAGGATGGTCTCGATCTCTTGACCTCGTGATCCGCCCACCTCAGCCTCCCAAAGTGCTGGGATTACAGGTGTGAGCCACTGTGCCCGGCCTGCTCTGACAGTTTATACAAAGCCGTTAGCAGAGACAGACTCTGTTTTCCAACTTTCTTCCTTGTTTGCAGATCAATTATTCCCGCAGAAAATAAAAAGCGACTGGTAATTCCAGTGAGGAGAGACCCAACTGTCTGTACAATGGTGTACTCAACAGTTCTAATGTAAGATTACCCTTGGCAATTTTTTCCCCATGGAGTAGCATCAATGCATCATCTAGCCCCACAGGAGAGAGGGGTAAGTCTAATGATATACCCCACCACATTCTGACATTCTTGCACACTGTGGTAGATTTGCTCACTACATGCCATGCAAGACCCTTGAAGCTTCCCTTCTTGTGTTTAGAGGTAGAATCTAGAAAGTTAACATTTTCCAGGCTCCTTCATAGCAGGATTTTCCATGTGACCAAATTTCTATTAAGCAGACACGCTTAAATGAGATGTGGAGGTAGACGTGACCAACTAGAAGCAGGGGCCAAATGTGGGGAGATTGGATAGTCCCTCAAGAAATGGGGCAGAAGTGACTGGTTTTGGAGGGTCACCTGTGGCAGACTTTCCAGTGTTCAGTTCTAAGCATTATATGTGCTGAACAGACAGTAATTGCAGCAGAAAGGTTTCTGGTAGATCAGTGACATATGGTGTGAGTAGATATTTCTCCCGGATCTGTTGACTTTGGCTGCATTATTCCTGGTCTTGCAGCATCCAAGCCAGATCTTTGGCCCTCCTGGAGATTCTTTGAACTATATAATACCCTTGAATAGACCTCTTTTGCTTAACGAGCTAGAGTAGATGTCGCTGTATCTAAAAGCTTTTGACAGATACAATGTTTTAACTAATTTAATTAATCTATATTAATTAAACTCAATCTCTTTTCTTAAGAAATTAAAATCTCAAGTGTCCAACACAATTGTTCACCAATTTATCCCTGCCAGACTCTGGTAATCATTAAGCAAATTCCAGCTACAATCTTTCAGTCAAGCAATGAACCTTTCCCAGAGTAATACTGCCTCCATTCCAGGAAAGCTAAATTCCAGATGTGCACCTTTCAATTCTTATTTCTGCATAAGAGCATGAATATTCCCTCTTCTTCTTAGTATACAATATCAAAGTGGATAGCTAAAAGGTCTCTTCAGATTTTTTATTTTTTTTTTTACTTTAAGTTCTAGGGTACATGTGCACAACGTGCAGGTTTGTTACATATGTATACGTGTGCCATGTTGGTGTGCTGCACCCATTAACTTGTCACTTACATTAGGCATATATCCTAATGCTATCCCTCCCCCCTCCTCCCACCCCACAACAGGCCCCTGTATGTGATGTCCCCCTTCCTGTGTCCAAGTGTTCTCATCGTTCAATTCCCACTTATGAGTGAGAACATGCGATGTTTGTCTTTTTTGTCCTTGCAATAGTTTGCTGAGAATGATCTCTTCAGATTAAGTGGGATTCCAACCCAAGAGAATCTTCAAACAAGGGTTTCCAACTTCACATCTAGTATCATCAAAATTGCAGACTGAGGCTAGAGTGTGGAATCTGTACAAAACTGACATAGCAATAGGAAGGACTGCTTCTATACCTCAAGAAGTAATGCTGTTAGAATGGACTATGATGAATTTTAAGGCAATTTTTAACCAAACTCTGCAGGATATTTAGTAATTCCCTGGTGTTTGGATAGCAACTCTCAATATTAAGCCTCCTAACCAAGTCACTTAATCTTTTAGCCTTATTATTACCAATCAAATAGCAAAGACATTCTCTAGCCTTTCCTCAGTTTAATGTTGGGTATTCACGGACTTGCCAACATCTTTATGTTTCATTCTAAAATGTAAAGAGTATGATTTTCACACTGAAACCAAGTGGTTTGCATATTAATCCACAGCCATTTCCCAAAACAAAAGTGGTCAGGAACTAAGCAAAGAAGTTCTCTAAAATGAAAAACAAGCAAATATCAAACAAACAAAACAGATCCTGATCATATGTTTGATTAGAATGATAAAGACAGGAAAAGAAGGCACTTTCTGACGATGAGCTGAGTGACTAGATTATACGTAATACAGTTACGCACGACATAGCAATGTTTCAACCAATGATGGACCACATATAGAATTGTGTTCCCATTAGGGTACAGTGGAGCTGAGGAATTCCTATCACTGATTAACATTGGAAGGCAGCATATTACTCACATGTCTGTGGTGATGCGGATGTAAATAAACTTACTGCACTGCTAGTCTTATAAAAGTGTAACACAGACAATTATGTATAGTCATAATACTTGAGAGTGATAATAAATGACTATGTTACTGGTTTATGTATTTACTATACAATACTTTTAATCATTATTTTAGAGTGTATTCCTTCTTCTTACTAAAAAAAAATAAAGTTAACTGTAAAACAGCTTCAGACAAGTCCTTCTGGAGGTATTCCAGGAGGAGGCATTGTTATCATAGGAGATGATATGTTACTGTCCCTGAAGACCTTCCAGTGGGACAAGATGTGGAGGTGGAAGACAGTGATGTTGATGAACCTGACCCTGTGTAGACCTAGGCTAATGTGTGTGTGTCTTAGTTTTAACAAAAAGTTTTAAAAAATTAAAAACGCTTATAGAATAAAGATGTAAGGAAAGAATATGTTTGTTATAGCTATGCAATGTTTTTGAACTTTAAGTCTTATTTTAAAAGAGTCAGAAGTTAAAATAAATTTAAAAGTTTATAAACTAAAATAGTTACCGTAAGCTAAGGTTCATTTACTGTTGGAGAAAGAAAAATATCTTCTCATAAATTTAGCGTAGCTTAAGTGTACAGTGTTTATAGAGTCTATGGTATTGTACACTAATGTCCTACGCCTTCACATTCACTCACTGTTCATTCAGTGACTCACCCAGAGCAACTTCCAGTCCTGCAAGCTCCATTCACAGTAAGTGCCCTACAGAGATGTACCATTTTTTCTTTTATACCATATTTTTACTATATCTTTTCAATAATTAGACATGTTTAGATACACAAATACCTATCATAGTGTTACAATAACCTACAGTATTCAGTACAGTAACATGCTGTATAGATTTGCAGCCTAGGAGTAATCGGCTATACCTTACAGCCTAGGGGCACAGTAGGCTACACATCTACACTTGTATAAGTGCACCCTATGATGTTCACAAGAGAATGAAATCACCTAAGGATACATTTCTTAGAACATATCGCTGTTGTTAAGTGACACATGACTGTAATTAAACTCATATTTTGAAAACTACTGATTTTCCTCATGACTGCAATGCCCTTTACTGATCACTATAAAAATTCCCTTTCCTATAATTCTCATGTTTGAAATAAGGCAGAAAAATGACATCAAAAGAGAACAAAACCTGGAACTGACTCCACTACCAGAAAACGGAATGGACATGGATAAGTCATTGATTTTCTCTGTCCTCATTTGTTATGTGGATATTAGATCAGACATTAGGCAAGGTCTCCAGAAGCTCAACCCTTTAAAGCTTCTAGACATAAAGATTCATCTAATAAATATGACCAGCGTTGCATGGGTTTATAATACCAAGAAGCAGCATTGTGCAGTTGAAAAGGCACTGGGTCTTTGGTATCAGTCTGACTTTAAATTTGAATCTGGTTGCACCGCTTGCAAGCTGTGAAACCTCAAGTGAGTTGCCTAACATTTCTGAGCCTATGCTTTTTCATATATAAAGTAGGATAAATAAAATGTATGCTTAAAGTTGCTTTAAGGCTTAAATTAAATGACTAGGAGCTCCTACCCCAGTGTCCAATACAAAATTAGTGAGTTCCCTACTTCTATCTCTTTCACATATTGAATTAACATAAGAAAAAATGTTGATGATGTACTCTTTGTACTCTTTCCTGAAGGAAGAAAATAATTTATAAATGCATCATTTTGAGAAAAGTTTAGTTAAATGACTACTGCAGCTTCCACCCAAAATAAAGGAAATCAGTATATTGAAAAGATATCTGTACCCCTATGTTTGTTGCAGCACTGTTTATGATAGCTAAGATTTGGAAGCAACCTAAGTGGCCATCAACGGATGAACAGATAAAGAAAATGTGGTACATATACATAATGGAGTACAATTCAGTCGTTAAAATGAATGAGATTCAGTCATTTGCAACAACATGGATAGAAATGGAGATCATTAGTTTAAAATAAGACAGGCACAGAAAGAGAAACATTGCGTGTCCTCACTTATTTGCGGGATCTAAAATCAAAACAAACTCAAGGACATAGAGAGTAGAAGGATGGTTAACAGAGGCTGGGAAGGGTAGTGATGGGTGGTTGGGATGGTTAATGGGTACAAAAAAATAGAAAGAATGAATAAGACCTACTATTTGATAGCACAACAGGGTGACTATATAGTCAATAATAAGTGTATATTTTAAAATAACGCAAAGAGTGTGATTAGGTTGTTTGTTACTCCAAGGATAAATGCTTGAGGGGGTGGACACTGCATTCTCCATAATATGCTTATTTCATATTGCAGGCCTGTATCAAAACATCTCATGTACCCCATAAATATATACACCTACCATATATCCACAAAAATTAAAAAGAAAAAAGACAACGTTCACCTTCTCCTGTTTCAAAGGAAATTAAAACCCATGGAGGTTAGTTCATACCCCTTTGTGATTTAGGTGAGAAATCAGCAGAATACAAAAGATGACATGAATTTAGAGTTAGACAAACCACTGTCATTTATTAGAGATATACTCCTGGTCAAATAAATTAACCAGTGTTCCTCAGTTTCCTTTATAATGATACCCACCTGCAAGGATATATGGGACTTTATAAGTTACTATATGGAAAACACCTAGAGCAATGTATAGAGTAGAAACTGAATAATGATAATGATAGTATAGATTCCATTCATTACTATTTGCTTTCCCATTGATTAGTAGAATGTAAGCTATCTTAAAATTAGAGATGTGCAAACGAAAAGCTATAATATCTATCCAAGTTTATTTGAGAAAAATAGTACAAAAATAAATACAACTTACGTATGCCACTCATTACATTTTGGTTTAAACTAGGAAAAATATGCCATGGAATGTGTATGTGTGTGTGAGTGTGTCTGTGTCCCCTACAAAGATTTTATATCTGACACATCTCCCTGGTTCAACTCCTACAATAAGAATATTCTTTTTTCCAGGCACAGTGGCTCATGCCTTTAATCCCAGCACTTTGGGAGGCCAAGGCGGGTGTATCATTTGAGGTCTGGAGTTCAAGACCAGCCTGACCAACATGATGAAATGCTGTCTCTACTAAAAAGACAGAAAAATTAGCCGGGCGCATGCCCGTAATTCCAGCTACTCAGGAGGCTGAGGCAGGAGAATCACTTGAACCCAGGAGGCAGAGTTCGCAGTGGGCCGAGATCGCCTCACTGCCCTCCAGCATGGGTGACAGAGTGAGACTCTGTATCAAAAAGAAAAAAGAAATCATTCTTTTTGCAGAGTGTCTCAGTGCCAAACAGCATTTATAAAACTCTCCACTGCTGAGATGGAAAAGATTGGTTAGTTTTAACAAAGGTATATTATACACAAAGGGAAGGGTGAATTTTAATGACCTGTAAATTGCATAACTGGCAGTTTGAAACATAGAATCACTCATAGTAATCATATTTTCAATTAATTATATCAATTAATTATATACCATAATTTATTTATGTATGAATATTACAGAATGTCTATCCACTTGAAATATTTTCAGGGTCATTTTTTCAAGCTGAAAGCTTGAAACAAACTTAACCTTCATTACATGTTATTAGATGAGATACTGTATAAAGGTGAAATATACACCAGTTCAGGTAAAAGGAAGATTTCACTTATTTCCTAAATATCGTTTAGGGTTCTCTCTTAATCATGTTCCCTGCTGTGTCCCATTTATTCCAAACTTTTCAACATTTTATGTGTTCACCCAGCCCCACCATCTTCCACCTAATCATGTCCCCACTTTTTCTCCCTTATTATTAAGTTGAATTTTCTCTTTCCCATACGAAAGAACAGGACAGTGCACGTGTGTGTGTGTGTGTGTGTGTGTGTGTGTGTTACATGTGTATGCATGTGTGTGTGGTCTCTTGTCAATGGATTCCATACTAGAGCAGTAGTTCTCAATTTTGGCTGCATCATGAAACCTTCTGAGATGCATTTACAATTTTTAAACTACTGATGCTGATTGGGTTAGCCTGTGCTATACTTGGGCACTGGGAGTTTTGCAAGTTCCCACAGAATATTCTAATGTGAAGCCCAGGTTGAGCATCACTGTGCTAGAATGTGGAAGCTTCTTTAATTTCTTTTCGTTTCAATTCTGTATTTATGCTGAATATTTTGGTTCTACAGCTGGACTAAAAATAAATTATTTTGACTACAGTAACTCTGAGTTCTGCCATTTTTGGAAATGTTTCACTTGGTAGATAGGGCACTGATTTTGCTTAGATTTATGTGGTTGTCTCTGGACAAATGACATTTGGGAAGTCTGCATAAGTACTCACTGCAGTCACTCCTGCCCTGCTTCATGCCTTCCAAAAACCATATGACAACAGGCAGAGATTTCCATGATCTGGAAAGGGCAGCCTGAACCCTAGACTCACCACCTGCAGGTCCAGCCTGTACCTGGCCATCCTGAAGTTGGAGATAACTATTTCTATGGACAACTCCAGCAGTGGCCAAAAAGCCAGGCCTGTGAAAAATAAAGTCCTTTCTGGCCACCAGCAGGAAACCAGCCAATCTCCATCACCTTCTGCAGATTTTTTTTTCTATTTTTATTTATTATGAGCATTTTTTACATGGTCATTCTTCTGAATCTCTCCTTACAATTTCTCTGGCAGTATGAATTTTCAGGACCACCTTAGAGTTAAAATATATGCGTAGAGGCCAAGAAGGTATTTGAATTTAGAGTTCATTGAGTCCCATTGTATTAGTTGGATATAGCTGCTATAACAAAGTACCACAGAGTTGGTGGCTTAAACAACAGAAATTTATTTATTTATTGTCTTGCAGTTCTGGAAGCTACAAGCCTAAGATCAAGGCATCTGTAGGGCTGATTTCTTCTGAAGGTTCTCCCTATGGCTTGTAGATGGCATTCTTCTCCCTCTGTCTTCACACAGTCTTCTCTCTATGTATTTCTGTGTCCTAATCTCCCTTCTTATAAACACACCAGCCGCACTGGATTAGGGCCTACCCTTGTGACTGCATTTTATCTCAATTACCTCTTTAAAGACCCTGTCTCCAATACAGTGACATTGTGAGGGGGTTAAAACTTCAGCATATGAATTTGGGAAAACACAATTCAGACCATAACATCCATGATGAAAGAGTTTATTTCCCTCAGTTGGGATCCTTGTATGTATGAATTCATGGCCATAATGATTGTTTTTACCTTCTCCAGCAAGAGAGCAGAGCCTGACTTTCTGGGAGATACAGATCTCTGTCATTTAAAAATTCTGTGATGAATGTAGTTGGTAACCCAATTGAACTCAAAAAATATAAAGGCTCTGAAAACAAATGCAGAACCCATTAAGTTATGCAGTGAATAAAGAGAAAATGTAAAATAATTTTCCTGATTTTGTGAAAACTATATTTCAGATAATCTGGGAGAAGTTTGATTTAAAATTGTCTCCGTCATAAACATTCTGAGTTTGTTTTTCTTGTCAGGATACAGTTCCAATTAAGAGTGTGGAATATATGGTCATCATACAACTGTCTTTGCTGGCTTCTTTTGCTATGTTATTTATTTGGGTTAGGAGACTGTACCAATCCCCTCATCTATGCAGAGGACTTCAATTTGCACTCACAGACTGCCTGCTTCAAAGTATTTTTAAAGTATTTTTGTGATTCTCAGTGTAGGGGAGTTTTTCAGTCACTTTCTTCAGGTAATTCACCTAATATTTCCTTCTGGAAAATGTGGGTTTTCCAGATCTTGCCTGAGTCCATCAATCCATTAAAATTGTGGTATAATGGCAAGGACTTACCTTGAGGTTTGGGCTTGGTCAGTTTGCCACAGGGCTTGGAGATGGTGACAGTCTTCTGGCATTCGGCATTGTGCAGGGCTCGCTTCAGACTTCCTGTTCTGGTCTTCAGGGCCGTGTTCAGGTCACATTCTCCCCAGGCCTGGAACTGGTATTTGCACTCCGCTAAAGGCAGGGTAGAACCAAACAGAAATCCTTGAAAGATCCTATCGTACTTCCAGGATAATAAAGGCACACTTTTATTTGTAACTTTTTTATGGAAATAATTATAGATCCATATGCAGCTATAAGAAATAATACAGAGTGTATGCGTGTGTATTGAGTTCTGTTCAATTCTATCACATGTGTAGATGCATACGATCACCATCAATATACACCATTAATACACATTAATATACACTATTAATATACAGTCCCAATACAATAGTGGGTCATTCTTTATAGTCATGGCCTAGCCACCTTCCTCCTTCCCCACCTCCTTAATCCCCGGCAACTCCTTATCTGTTCTCTAGCTCTATCATTTTTCTAGCTTAAAAATGTTGCATAAATGGAATTCTATAATATGTAAACTTCTGAGATTGGCTTTCTTTTTTATTTAGCATAATTTCCTGAAGATCCATCCAAGTCATGTGCATCAACAGTCTGTTTCTTCCTATTGCTGAGTAGTATTCCATGGTCCCAATGTACCCCAGTTTGTTTAACCATTCATCAGCTGAAGGACATCCGAGTTGTTACCAGCCTTGGGTTACTACAAATAGAACTGCTATATAAATTCATGTATAGGTTTTTATGGAAACATCAGTTTTCATTTCTCTGAGATAAATTACCATGAAACTGCTGTGTTACATGGTAAATGCATGTTTCATTTTGCAAAAAACTGCAATACTCTTTTTCCACTGTGGCTGTACCACCTTACAATTTCCACTGGCAACATATGAGGGATCTGGTTTCTTGGCACCCTCACTAGCATTTCGTCTTGTCACTATTTTTTATTCTAGCCACTTTGATAGATGTAGAGTGATATCTCATTATGGTTTCAATTTCTAGTTCCCTAATAAGGAAAAGATGCTGAATATATTTTCAGGAGTTCATTTGTTGCCTATATATCCTCTTTGGTAAAATGTCTGTTAATGTTTTTTCCCCACTTTCTTATTGAACTGTTAGGTTTTGTTTGTTTTGTTTTTTTTTGTTGTTGTTTTGTTGTTTACTGTTGAGTTTGAGAGTTATTTAATATTCTCAATGTAAGTCTTTAAGATATACCTTTTAAACTTTTTGTAAGTGGGTTTTTAAGGTGCCCATATACAATTTAAGACCAAATGTACCTGTTCTCCATCACACTTTTATAGAACTTGTCTATATCCACTCAAATAAAAAATACCCCAAAGATTACAGAGGGAGAAAAAGACATACATGTATACATCCATTATCCTTCCTTACTTGTCTATGGGCCACAATGCACTTCCATAGAACACAGATAGGACATTTCAGGCATCATGTCCCACCATGGCTAAGAAAGACAAAAAGTCTGGATTGTGGAAGAAAGAGGTTATTTGAGGGTTCAATACTGGATATAAAGTTGAAAGTGTTGAGAGATCCTGTCTCAGATAGATAGATCAGGCCAGCATAAGACTGACTCCAGTCATTGGGAGAAAGATTTATGAAACGTGGCTGTGAGCAGCCCTGCTGAACTCAGTAAGTTTATCTGTGAACCTGTGTGGAGGGTGGGGAGGGATCAAATGAGAGAGAAGGTCTGAAAGTGACAGGGAGAAACATGCAGAAGCAGGAGAATAAATAAGAAAAGGGGAAAGGAAAAATCAAAGGAACTTAGAAATAGAAGAAAGGAGAGAGAAGACAGATCAATTAACATTATTCAGAGGAATCAAGGATATATTTTATGTCCCTTCGGAAAGGCAGTGGTTCCCAACCAGGGATGATTTTGACCAACAGGGGACATTTGGCCATAGATATTTGGAGACATTTTTAGTTTTCACATCTGGAGCGGGTGAGGAATGCTACCGGAAACTAGCGAGTAGAAGCCAGGGATGCTCCTAAATACCCTAAAATGCACAAGACAGCCTCCACAACAAACAATTGCCTGGCCTGAAATGGGACCAGTCTGGTCACTTTGTGTCTGGTAAGATAAAGTTATTTAAAATAAAAAGTACTTATCCTTAAAAAGACATTTGGTGGAAAAATTTGAGAATTATCTCAGAGTAGGAGATTAACTCAGTAGCATGAGGCTTACCTCCAAATTGCTTCTTCCAGTTGCAGGGGATCTTACATCTCTGGGTCTTCATGGTTTGCTTGCACTCAGCTCCAGTCCGAGTGCCCTCCCGTGTGCCCAGCCCACAGTCTCCACTGGTGGGCACACACACACTCCACTGCCATTCTCCACAGTCAGACTTCTTCACTTTTTTTTCTGAATGAAAGGAGGAAAACCTAATCAACATACAGAAAACTCCTTAACTTCCAGATATAACCAAGTTCATTCCTGAGCACCTTAATTGCAGGATCTGTGTTTTTTTTTATCTGTATCCTTATTGTCTAATGAATAGTAGAAACATGATGAATATTAACCAAATTATTGAACCAATGAATGATCAAGAGGAGAAAGAAAACTGAGAAAAGAGCTAAAACTAATATTAATTGAACTCCCTCTTACTATGTGCCAGAGACTGTGCTAAGTGATTTAGTGGCATCTCCTTTTAGAAGCAAACATTTCTATAAAAGAAGAGATGGTCAAAAATAGTTCTCCTAAAAATGAAGAAAATATTCTATTAGAAATAACAGTTGTCAGCTGGTCAAAGTGGCTCATGCCTGCAATCCCAGCACTTTGGGAGGTCGAAGCAGGCAGATCACAAGGTCAAAAGATCGAGACCATCCTGGCTAACATGGTGAAACCCCAACTCTACTAAAAATACAAAAATTAGCTGGGCGTGGTGGTGCATGCCTGCAGCCCCAGCTACTCGGGAAGCTGAGGCAGGAGAATCACTTGAACCGGGAGACAGAGGATACAGTGAGTTGAGATCGCACCACTGCACTCCAACCTAGTGACAGAGCGAGACTCCAACTCAAAAAAAAAAAAAAAAAAAGAAATAACAGTTGTCAAATGAGCCATTTCAGTGCAAGTTGTTGTTCCTTTCTCTGCCTTGTAGAAGGAATGACATCATACAAATATGGTGCATCACAGATTTAAACAGACTGTCAGTTCCACAGCCTACTTATGACTTTGGGAGTGGCATAGAGAAGGTGCTTTATCTTCTCTGTGCCTCAGTTTCCTCCTCTGTAAATCTGAAATTAAGGAGAAAAACAAGTTGCAGTGCATTTTTTTTTTTTTGAGGTAGAGAGGTAAATAATAAAGCACCTGATTACCGGTCAATGTTCTACACATAGTAGCTGCTAATTTGATCATTATATTAATGATCATCATCGTCATGCAATCCAAGACTTACAATGGGAGAAAAACAAGACAGGATATTTCTTAGGTCCCTCTAAGTAATTATTTTTAAAAAGGGAAGATTGAAGGAATAGAGGAATAGGAAGGGAGAGAGGCAGAGTAGAAGACAGGAAGCAAAAGCAGGTAATTAGGCTAGATGGACATTAATCAGTGAAGCATCTTGCCTTCAGAACCCTACTGCTTACCTGGTTTCTCTTTCTTCCCTGCTTCAGCAGTATCCACAGCTGCCAGTATGAAAATGAATGCCAAGAAGGCAGCTGCGAATTTTCGACGCTGCTGCTGGTACTGTTGAGCCTGCATTCTAGGAATAAACAGAGAAAGAGAAGAAGGTGGCATTAACCTAAGTCAGAAAGGAAGACTCATTGAACCCCTTGATGAAAAGGCTCCACTTTCCATTTCTGGAATGTTAGATTTCAGGAAGATTCATATCAATTATCTTGGGTAGAATTTTATCTATTCTCACCAACAGCCATTGAAATAAGTGCTCTTCTGCAATCAATCACGTATTCACTGACAAAATGCAACAGTTCTTCACTTAAGACTTCACAACCATTTGCTAAGTATGACTCAGAAATTATGGAAGCAAAAGAACTTTGAAGGCATGCATTTGAACACAGTCCTACTGTCTTGCTGATAGCATCACTTGGTAATATCGACAACTACAGCCATCTTCAAAATTCCTGACAATATTAAAAACAACCACAGCAATGATACTGCTGTACACAAGACCAATTTGAGTAGACATGATGAATGAATTACCTATACAAGTACATGTTTACTGTTTCTATTTAGATGTATACACAACAACCAACATCTCTGACCTTTTTAAAATCATTGTCATAATCATCACTATCATCTTATCATTATTCCATTATTTATTGATCTAACAAAGAGTGAATCCCAGAAGTAGAGCTAGCACACCTGTGATACATATCAAACACAATGATAAACTCGCATGTGCTAAAAATCCTCTAATCTTAGGATATGGTGAAGTCTTTACACTCACTCATAATAGGAAATGCTCACATTTGATGTGAATCAAAAATCCCAAGATATCATTAGAAAGACTCTCCTAGAACTTGAAGCCACCTGTGACAGCCTAGTGTCAATATGGTCACTTAGCCAAAACACCCTTGAGAAAGTCTCAGTCCAAGCTCCAGGACAACCCACTTCCCAATGGCTACACCATATCATGGCTGCAGCAACTTGCCTGGCAGTTATTGAGCTCCATCTGCTGTGTTAGCGGTGTGTTATACTTCATGTAAAAATGGTTGTAATGACCTATGATCATAGGCTGATAAATTTTTTTCCAGAGGTAGTACTAGATTAGTTTAGGTGTTTTAACATTCTCTTTAGTGTGAACAATAAAACGTTTCAGGTATATAAGGGGTTGAGATTATTCTTTTCTCTAATTTATTTTCCTCATTGAAAAATATCTATGAGATGATATCCTTGCCTGTGAATTTTTCTCCTTTTCTGTGGCATTGGATATGCTGTCTCTTATTAGTGTTTTTTTAAATTTATTTATTTTTAATTTTACTTTAAGTTCCAGGATACATGTGCAGAATGTGCAGGTTTGTTACACAGGTATACATGTGCCATGATGGTTTGCTGCACTTATTGACCGGTCCTCTAAGTTCCCTCCCCTCACCCCGCACCCCTCAACAGGTCCTGGTGTGTGATGTTCCCCTCCCTGTGTCCATGTCTTCTCAATGTTCAACTCCCAGTTTTGAGTGAGAACATGCGGTGTTTGGTTTCCTGTTCCTGTGTTCATTTGCTGTGGATGATGGCCTCCAGCTTCACTCATGTCCCTGCAAAGGACATGATCTCATTCCTTGTTATGGTTGCCTAGTATTCCATTGTATATATGTACCAAATTTTCTTTATCCAGTCTATCATTGATAGGCTTTTGGGTTGGTTCAATGACTTTGCTATGTAATAGTGCTGCAATAAACATATGTGTGCCTGTGTCTTTATATTAAAATAATTCATATTCCTTTGGGTATATACTCAGTAATGGGATGGCTGGATCAAATGGTATTTCTGGTTCTAGATCCTCAAGGAATCACCACACTGTTTTCCACAATGGTTGAACTAATTTCCAGAATTTACAAGGAACTTAAACAAATTTATAAAAAACAAAACACAACAAAAAAAACAACCCCATCAAAAACTGGGCAAAGGATATGACAGACACTTTTCAAAAGACATTTCTGCAGCCAACAAACATGAAAAAAAGCTCAACATCACTGATCATTAGAGAAATGCAAATCAAAACCACAATGAGATACCATCTCACGCCAGTCAGAATGGCAATTATTAAAAAGTCAAGCAACAATAGATGCTGGCAAGACTGTGGAGAAATAAGAATGCTTTTACACTGTTGGTGGGAATGTAAATTAGTGTTGTTTTTTAAAATTGATGGCTTTGGATTCCAACATATGGATGAAGCATATTTCACTTATCAATTAAAATTAATATTTTGAACCTTAATTTTTTCCCTGAATCACAAGCCTAGATTAGCTACTCACCATCTCCAGCACTTTCTACAATATAAGATAAGGTGCTTTGTTCTTCCTCCTGAGGCTAAATTCTTATTATATCAGATTGGTGCAAAAGTGATCATGGCTTTTGCCCTTAAAGTAAAAATCGCAGTTACTTTTGCACCAACCTAATACCTCATGAATGGTCATGCAGAAAAGTTTCTACTGATTCTGAGGCTTTTCCTGTGCTTTTAATTGGGTGTGAATGGTAAAAGAAGCCAGTCTAGACTCATAGGTTTGCAAGTCTTTTCAGAGTTCTTTGAGTTGGGCACTGGTACATCAGTGCTACTATATCTTTCATAATGTACTCAAATGTCATTTAAAATTATTAGGTGTAAAGTAAACCAAAGTGGAAGTCTTTGAGCTTTCCCCAGAGGCTGGCTGAAAGCCTTCTTTCTGTCACTTTGGCAGAAGCTTTTCATTTCAATTGTTTAAAAGGGCAAATTATTTTTTTGATTCAGAACTTTAAAATTACAATATACTTCTTTCCAACTTAAAATTTACCTGCATTTTCAACAGTTACTTAGAAATATCAGAAGTATTTAGGTTGTTGAGAATTAGATTACTGTGAGAATTTGGAAATTCCCATGGAGAACGCAGAACTCTTGAGAGAACTTTCTGCCCAAGCCATGGGATGCTCATCCATAGTCCTGTGATACCTACAGCAGGAAGAGAGGCCAGAAGCACCTCAGAGCCCACTGGAGAAATATGATAACTTGGCAGAAATAGAAAGACTCTACCTTCCGTAAGTAATACAATAACACACATATACACACACATGCACACACAGAGTTATTCATGGCAAGGTGCTATCACTGGCAAGTTTTAACCTCAGCATTTCTAGTTTTATATATTGTTAGACTCTTGTTTTCATCATTATTTTCAAAAAGATTTCTCTTAATCCAGTTCTATTCACTGATTTCAAGGAAAAAAACACACAGGCCAGAATTTCCAAATCAAATAAAATTTTTAGTATAGAATAGTCTACTAAACAAGTCATTATAACTGAAACATGAGCTGACTGGAAAGAAGGAAAGGTAAGTACTAGATGGGAGTTGGAGAGATAGTAGAATGGAAATACACTCTATCTGCCTCTAATGTTAATTTAGAATAATTAAGAACATTAAGAATTGAGTAAATGGTGGATTTCAGCACTTAAATATTCTATGAAAAAAATGCACACAAGTCCATGTGTACAGTGGGTCACCTGTGTACAATACGTGTTCAACAACAGCTTTGAATTGAAGAACACTGTTCTTCTCAACCTCTTCTCCCCTTCCTTCTATTTTGCTCATCATTCTACTTAAGCCTATATTTTGAGAACTTAGATGTTTCTGGGTAGAGAAAATGAATAAAGGTTATTTAAAAGAAGAGAGTAAGGAGTTTTAAAAATGCAATGATTAAATTTATCCAAAAATTCAAGTATGCCCAAAACAATACCCAACTAGCCTGCTGGTGCCTTGCTGTTGCAGTAAATACTTGAGTAACTAGTATACATACGGGTAGATAACAGTTGCCCTTGCTTGTGATATTTGCATAGTTGATTGTTTATTTGTCCTTAGCACCAAGTGAGAGCAAAAGCTCTTCCTGTATGAAGTTTAACCCTACCTGTTCTCCAACAGACTGAGTGCCAAATGAGAGCAGAGGCAAAAACATTGATTCTAAGGAAGTGATCAGGATCGTGGCATATTTTTTTTAATCTGGGGAAAATAAAATAGTGCGAGAATAAAGCCTTACTAAATTGACTCCATTCTTTTGAATAATTTACTTGTTTCTCACCCCCTTTTCCTACTGCAGTCATTCTTGTACTTGCCCTAATAGACTTAATTGCATATTAACAATTAAGTTGAAGACTACCATATTTGGGTGCTGGTGTCTGGAAATAATTGTTAAGTTATCTCAATGAAATCTGAAACTCAATGATTAAAAGACATTAAAGAAACCAACTTTAGGAGAATGTGTTTATCTATTAAATCTCAATCTCTTTTCTGGATAAATAGCTGATTAGGAAAAGAGAGCTTCCCTTTTCCTTAGTATTTTAAGGAGAGCTAGAATTTTCAAGGTGGTAATATCTAAAGTAAATACAGGGAAAGGATGCTGGAAACTGTACTTTAGCGACCTATTTGGGGGATTAATACAGGATCTGGAGGCAAAACCTTTGGCTCAAACTTCAGCTATACCACCTACTTTTTGAGTGTCCTTGAACAAATTACCAAATCACAACAGATTGAACTGTTTTGACATCTGCAAAATGGGGGTGGTTGTAACAATTACTTGAGAGACTTGTCATGAAGATTACAAGATACAGACATAGAAATAACCAGAATATTAAGAAATACAGTATTAGTTGCTGAATAAAATTAGTGTACCCCTTTACTCTTATTACTTACTACAAAGAAGTGCTTTTTTATCAAAAAAAAATAAGCATTATACTTTGTTTTATCTAGTATTATCCAAAAGCAAAACAAAACAAACAAAAAGAGACAGAGAGAGAGACATGATTTAATTGAGACCAACTAAAGTTGTGTTCAGCCTTATCAGGACACAAATTAAATCTGCCTTTACTTCTTCGAAGCTTAATAAGAACTCAAGGACCTTCATCCCCAGTATTTCTTTTGAGTTCGCTGAAGTCAAGAGGTCCAATGTTGCAATGTTGATAATTAAGAAATATGTAAATGCAATTTAACTTGTATGAAATAAGAAAATACGTCTCACTTTGCAACTACATATTATACCCTTCATGTGATAAAACTATTACGCCTCCCACTTTTTATTTAAAGTACCTAAGATTTTAAAATAGCTACTACTCATTACACTTTTTGCTAGTGGAAAATATCAGCAAAACATGGCATTAAACAGAGGAATGAATAGTCATAATAAAAGATTGTCTCTGCCCTTTGTCAATACCTGGGGATGTGTAATTTACCAAAGAAGTGCTGGAAACAATCAGTTTTGAGAGTAGCCTCATATGACAGTAAATGATTTGTGATGCTTCTGCATTATTTGTTTCACATTGCCAGATTGTTCTAGATATCGTGTGATTCAGTTGCATAAACTCTCATGAAGTAGTAATTTTCTGACCTCTTTATTGTAAAACAAAACACAAGTTATAGAAAAACCACACAAACCCACTAAAGAGCTTAGCAAATTATTGTAAGATTTTTCCAGTCATGTGAGAAGGCTTTACATGTTTCCCATCCCAATGACAGTCTCATCCCTCCAAAAGTAACTCATATAGTAATTATTTATTTGTATTATTTGAAGGTTTTATTCAAGGGTGCTTCCCTTGACTTGTCTAATTTAATTTAATTTAATTTTATTTTATTTTTAAACTGATACATCTTTCAATTTGCTTTTACTATACAGGATTACCCTCCATCACTTTCTTTTTCTTGCTTTTTACTTTTACAAAACCCAGGCCATTTAATCATTAATATCCCATATTCCAGATTTTGATGATTGCAAATTCATGGTGCAATTCAATATTCTCTTCAGCTGCAAATTGGCAGCTGGATGCAGAGGCTTAATCAGACTCAGGTGCTATCCCTTTGGTAAGAATGTAAATAACATTGCATTCTTTCACCAGGAGCTACAAAATATTTGGGTTTTGCTCTTTTGTGATGTTAACAGCCATTGGTACTTAATGAGTATGGATGGGGGTTGCAAAATGGTGATATTCTCATTCTAGTCTTTCATTTTCATACAATACTTAACATAATTCCATAAAGAAATGTCTTCCTTCATCTAATATTTTGTTCAGCTGTTTAAAGTTCATAAAGATATATAGGATAAATGCTTGATTCTTTCCTTTCATTTATCTAGTTTTCAAGATTATGAATTTGCTGTCTACTATCATTAAAATACAGCCAATCACTTTTTCTTTTTTTAATGTTATTATAAATTCATGCATTTATTCATATTTGATAGGTTTTAAGCCATCACATTCTTTTTATCTTTATTGAAGCTCTAATTGTCCCATCTTTGAAGAATCTTTGTTTGTTCGTTTTGATAATAATAAATGATATTTTAAGACCAAAATCTGGGCACTAGGGATGCTCAGCTTCAATGAGTCTGTCTTTATTTCCAGCCCATTTTCTGTGAGCAGAGTGAGGAAAGGACAAAGGAAATGATAGAACTAAATATAAAATTAATGATTTGATTATCTTACATTACATAAACATTAGTCTCATGGTAATAATATAAATATTAAACCCACCAATTACGAATTTTAAAAGCAGTTAAAATGATTTTACATAGATGATCTCCTTTTGGCTCTCATTTTTATAGTTGCTTGACATCTATGTAATCAGACATTTTAGTCATGACATACAAGGGAAAATTTCCCCTTTGCCCTGTGAAGGTTACCTAAAAATCACTGAGAAAAGGTAAATAAATAGGAGAAATGGCATATACATTTATTTGATCATATTTTTACGTGACATGGGAGCATTCAGAACGAAGACCCAAAGATTCAGGAGAAAAACTATCTATTTTTATGCCTAGGCTCAACAAAATATGGACAGCTGTGTAGAAGTATGATTAGGCAAAAGGTATAATCTAGTGCTAACAACAGGCTGAATGAGGAAACCAAGCAAGGCCAGCCTGTTTAGAGTCTTCTTGGTCTCTCTCTGTGTACCTTTGCTTTCTCTGCATGTGGGGCAGGGCCCTCTCTGGAATGGAGATCTTATGATTTATACTCAAACAAAGTAGGTCAGATAATTTCTTTATGGCCAGTTTTTACACAGAAAGGTGTAGGGAAGTTAGAGTAATATCTTTAGGTTCTACGGCTAGTTTTGGGGAAAAAGAGTTCTGGTTTCTATGACATGCCTTGTGGAAGAGTTTCTATGACTATTCAGAATCTATTTTACTTTCCCTTATAAATATAGTGTTATTTTACCTGAGATGCCCAAGGGATTTTTTTCTTTAAAGTACAACAATTTTCCTGAAAAATAACTAGGTGTTTTTCATTTTGGTTAAATATTTTCAGACAGTAATGAGATCTTTGCTTTGCTTATTTTCAATATTTGTCATTTTATCTCAAATCCTTTTTATATTTTTTATTTAAAAGCAATTGCTTTTTTATCTTCAATTTATCTTAAGGTATTACTTGTTTATTCAATCTTGTGTCCCTTCTAGTTTAGTCTTCATTTCTAAAATAGATTTCTTATCATTCTAATTCTTTCCTAGTTTTGTCACCTCATTGCTGAGTTTTCTGATTATAATTTGTGATGCTCTTTTACATTTTATATTGTTTTCTTAGTGTTTTCTAACTCATTTTGAAACAGTAGGTTACTGTAGCAGGATGAGCCACAGACAAAACCCCTCAGACACCGAGATAGTTAAGGGAGTGGCTTTAATCAGCTGGGAGCATCAGCAGCCTAGCGTCTTAAAATCGGAGCTCCTCAGATGCTCAACTTTTGTCCCTTTTAAGGGCTAACAACTCTAAGGGGGTCCACATGAGAGGGTCGTGATGGACTGAGCAAGCCAGGGGGTACGTGACAGGGGCTGTGAGCACCGATGGTCAGAGTGAAACAGAATAGAACGGGAGGTTTCACAATGTCCTTCCATACAATGTCTGGAATCTGTAGATAACAACAGTTACTAGGTCAGGGGTGGAATTTTAACTACCAGGCTTAGGTCAGGCAGGCCCAGGCCTGGTTTCAGATCTGGTTCCTTGGTTTCAGGTCTGGTTCCTAGGTGCTGGGCTACCTGCCTTTTGTTTCTCTTCTCTTTCCTTTTCTGAGTATAAAACAACATGAGAGGGTCTCTCTCGTCCCTCATTTCCCCCCTTCGAGACTCTCACTTTTTATTAGTTGGAGTTCTCACTCTTATTTTTGCTACTTACGTCTTCTTGTGCAATAGATTGATAGTGATTCATATAGTACACTTGTGCTGAAGCATTTTGGTGAATCAAGGTAGCGATGAAGCTTTTTATCATTTGAAGAAGTACAGGTAGCAAACAAGGGAGCAGTAAGCAGGTTCCTATTACTATTATAACTCTTATTATAAGAGTTTTAAATTTTCTTAGTGCTGGGAACCACCTTCTAAACATGGCTTCAGGGTCGAATCCATGCTACACTTGTACAGGCACATGTGCCAGTTTTGTCATATTTTTAACTATGTCTTTAACTACTTGCCTTTGATTATCTATGTGTAGACAGTAATTAGTAAGGTTAAATTTCTTATAGACCTCTCTTTCAGCTGCTAGCAAGTAGTCAAGAGCCAATCTATTTTGATAGATAGCATTTCTTATCTGAGTTTCTTGCCGGGCCAGAATAGTCAAGGCTTGACAGGTTTTATTAGTGATGATTTCTAAGACAGCTTGCAACAGTATGATTCAGTTGAGCATGTAAATGGGGGTCTGGTATCCCCATGAGCCGTCTTGTGCCTAAGTACCAGGCCTATAATATTGTATGATTCGCTTAGGGGGCTATTCATTATTTTTCAATTTTTTTATAGCTATGCTTTTCTTTTTGCAGGAAGCATAGACAGGGAAGCCCAGGAGTTCGCCTGTTTTTATGGGTAGTAGGAAGAAAGATGGTTTAATAGTGCCAATAACACAACTACCTGACCGCTGGTCAGGCAGCTTAGCGTAGGTTCTATGTCCACATACCCAGTATAGCCTAGTGGGGGCCGTCCAGTCCCGGTGGGATTCTGAGTGGACTTAAATGGTCTGCAACTTTGGAAATCTACTGAATGGATTTTTATCTGTGTGTTTTGAACTCCACCATGTAACTGTTTTTGTGGTACTATTACACAGTTTTTGTCCTAAGCAACTAAGTCATCCTACAGAATGAGTGAATTCTTTCCTTTTTCTAGCTTTGCAATATTGTCCAATAATTGAAACTTTTAGAACCTAGAAATGATCAGGGTGATTCTTTAGGGCTGGGAACTCATCAGGAACTGGGTCTGTAGGCTCTAATTCTCAGGCTTCTTATGGCCATTGATCTCCTGTTACAGTTCCTCCACAAACATAACATTTAGAGACTGCGCTACATACCTTGGATAGAATAGCATTATGCAAATGAGTTTCTTTTAGAGTCCCGGTACACTTATAATAACCATAAAATAATAGGACAGTAGCAATCTTTTATCCTACCTCAGTGACTTGATGTATATACTGGGAACAGTCCTCAGTCTGAGGAAGGTCAGTTGAAGTCCTTACTGTGCAAGTCCAAATTTTAAGGAAAATGAGTCCCGCGATGAGTTTCCTCATGCTTCGGCCATGAGTGGACCAGTCAGCTTCCGGGTGTGACTGGAGCAGTGCTTGTCGTCTTCTTCAGAATCACTTTGCAGGGGTTGGCGAAGCTGCTCCCATCCATGTACAGCTCCCAGTCTACTGATGTTTAAGGATGGTCTTGGAGGTTGGACCCACTAGAATAAACTGAGTCCAATACCTCTACACAGTTATGTTGAACTGGGCTCTCTGATACCAGGAGTAAGGTGGCCAGGTTTAGGGTGTTGCAAACTTCAATGGTTATGCAGGGATTTTCACAGAGCAAGCTTTGGTATCTAGTTAGTCTAGCATTCATTAGCTAATGATGTCCTTTGGTGTTTATTAAAGTCACCACAGCATGGGGGGACTTTAGGTTTTGCCTAAGAGTTAGCTTATCTGCTTCTTGTGCTAACAGGGTCGTTGCTGCCAGGGCCCTTAGACATGGGGGCCAGCCTTTGGAAACCCCTTCTAGTGTTTTGAGAGATAGGCCACTGGCCTTGGCCAGGACCCTACAGTCTGGGTTAAAACTCCAACTGCCATTTTTTTTTTTTTTTTTTTTTTTTGACACATAGAGTGTAACAAGTTTTGTCAGGTCAGGTAGCCCCAGGGCTGGGGCCGACCTGAGTTTTTCTTTTAACTCATGAAAAGCTTGCTGCTGTTGGTTGTAATAGATGTAGTTTATCTAATTTATATTTTTATTAACCGTCACCTACTAAAATATTGAATTAAATCCTGTAGCTATTTGATGTCAAGCTTTAAATTGATCTGTATTCCTCGTGGGACTCCAACTGCGTCTAAATGGACATGAGAGTCGAAAGACCTATAAGGGGCTTCTCTCGCTTTACAATGTCTTATTTTTTTTCCTTCCGGTTGATGAAATGTCAGAGTGAAAGGGATAGCCAAATGGACTAAAGTATAAGTGCCGCTCCAGTTATTCGGCAGAGTGCCCAGTAAAGGTCTACCACAATACCACCACACATCCGCTTTGGGATGAACAATGGCTGACTGATTGATAAGCTCTTGAAATTTCTTAAGCTCATCGCATCCCTTCAGGTCTCCAAGAATGCTAAGTTTCCTCCCTGTCGTGAGAGACAACGAAATGAACTTAGTGTTGGGAGACGGAGGCTGGATGGCCCTCGGGGGCTGACCCGCAGGGTACCAGACTTTGGGATATAGCAGAGAGAGCCTGGCATGACTTATTAATCCAGGCTGTAGAATCCTGGAAAACAGCTACCATGCAGCCCACGCCTGGCCGACTGGAGGACCACCTTAGTGGAAGGGAGACAATCAGGGCCTCTGGCCTGCCATGTGCACAAGCATAACAATTGCTTTTGTTTAACGTGCAGATGGAATATTTGATCCATTCCAACCAGGCACTTGCATCTTGGTATGCTGTCTTAATTGCCAAAGTTTGTTTTAAGTTTTTAACTTTTATGATCTTCTTGTAAAATGAATGTTTCCTTTAGCACCTATTTTTATTAGTTTTTAGACCAAAGAAAGCCAAATACCATTTTACATTTAACAGTGCTTTTTGTATGATTTTTACACTAGATAAGCTACATTTTACCTTTATATTAGTGTGTTATTAATGTTAAACTTAATTTTAATAAAACTTTATAGACATATTTATCTAATTTTTAATGTTTGATCATAAGTAAGATTTTATAGACTCTTTTTAACCTTTTATAATTTTTGTTAAAGAGGAGATTGGTGCTTTAAGAAAAACCTGTTGCATTTTTACTTTAATGTCCATTTCACAGAAAAACTGGATGATACCTTTTTAACTTTAGCTAATATGGTTACACACAGAATTTTCTTTACAATTAACGTTTTAAAACTTGCTTAAACTTTCAAAACAATGATTTTTTTTAACTTTTTAATGTAGGTAAAAATCCACATTCTTATGCCTCCTTATAGTCCTTTTACCAAAGGTATATTTTACTTTCCTTATACACCTTGCACATAAACTGTTTCTTCAATAGTACTCAGGAGGCCTTATTACTTTTAAATTATACAACATTTTTTGCATAAATTTTTTTATAACTTTTTTTCTTCCACGACTTTCGCAGACAATTCTTCAACATGTCTCAACTTTCTGACTTATTACAAACATTTTTTTTTAAAAAAACAACCAGTTAATTTATTTCAGGACAAGAATTTACCATATAACACTCTTTTTACATAAATTCTGCCTCCCCTCTTTTTTTTCTTTTTTTTTTTTTTTGAAGATAACCATTCTTTTTTTTTTTTTTAAAGCGAACTTTCTTTATGTCTGTGGACTAGATGAAGGCCACAAGATTAGAAGTTACTATAATACATGTTACACTGTTAACTTTTAGCAAACTTTACTTTTGTTGAAAACCTTGTAAGTTTGGGATTTCAATTATTCTTTGCTATTAATAAGACCTTGTTTAGTCTAAATTAACATAGAATTGGTATAGATGGCCTTTTTTTTTTTTTTTTTTTTCCTGTTAGCAAAGCAGCTGCCGCTACAGATTGAACACATCTGGGCCATCCGCAGGTTACTAGGTTAAGGATTTCTGATAGGAAGGCCTCAGTGCTTTCCGGATACGCCCTTGTTTACACTGACAACAAAGTGGTATTACAGTGTTACAGAGTTACTGAGAATACCTTTAATTATCAATTATAGGTTTTAAATATGCCTTGGCTTTTAAAGGAATCAGGTATATTGTATTTTTCTTAACTACTTGTATATTTCTCTTTCTCTTGTTCTTTCTCTCTTTGACTTTCTCTCTCTCTCTGACTTTCCTTTTGCCTTTGTCTCTTCCTCTCTTTCTGCCTCTATCTTTCTCTGTCTCTCTCTTTTCTTGACTCCTTCTTTGTCTCTCTGTCTCTTCCTCTCTGTCTTTTCCTCTCTCTCTTTGCCTCTTTTTCTCTCTCTCTCCTCTCTTTCTCTCTGCTGGTCTTTCCTTGCCTCTGCCAGCCGCTTATGCTGCTGTTCTCTTAACTACTGTTGGGGGTACGGGGTCTAAAACCAGCTGTAACTGTCTATGTAGGGAAACTGGTCTGCGTGCCTTGGCTTACAGGTTACTTTGTGCCATACCTCTGAAACAAGGGACCTGTCTAGGCTTCCTTCTGATGGCCAACCCACCTCAAATGCTGGCCAGTCTATTTCACACAAAGTTCTAAGTTTTCCTGGTATCATAGTAACACTGTAATCTCCCTTAAATCCTTTCTTGACATTTTTCAACATAGTTCCTAGCGGGGTGGGCTTACTTTGTACCTGACCCGTGTCTCCTCGAGACAAAACACCACGCTCGCACCACACGCACACTACAAAACAAAGAACGGGTAAAAAGGGCACACACACACTTTTACAATTTACGCCAAACCAGAATCAAAACCAAAATCGGAGTATCAGGAAATCCAAGCGAGGTCAAAACCAAAACCAAAGTATCAAGCAATCCAAGTCAAGTCAAAAACAAAAAACAAAGTGCCGATACAGGCATACTGTGGGTGATCAGGCCACGCTTCCACTCGAATGGAGTAGGCAAGTTCCCAAGACCAATCCTGTCAAGCAATTCAAACCAAGTCAAAACAAAAACAAAAACCAAAGAGCCCATAAAGGCACGCCGTGGGTGATCAGGCCACGCTTCCACTCAAATGAGTGGGCAAGTTCCAAAGACTAGTCTTACCAAGTTTTAGACGTCCGGACTCCAAGTGCCAAGTGCCAGTTCCTTCCCGGTGTTCAGCCACTGCGTTGATCCTCCACGGGGGCCTGCCACACACAGCTCTGGCGAGACGTCCCACCGGGGCAAATGCCTACCCGGGAGCGCTCTCAGGATCCGCGTCGCTCCGGCTGGTTGGAGTCCCCCGCAGGGATGTTCCACAGGGCAGGCTAAAGCCGCCTAAGGAGCTGCCTGGACCGTCCATTACTCACCTCGCTTGCCGGTCAGGGAACCAAGAAATGCAGCAGGACCAGCCGCGGACAAAACCCTTCAGACACCGAGATAGTGAAGGGAGTGGCTTTAATCAGCTGGGAGCATCAGCAGCCTAGCGTGTTACAATCCGAGCTCCTCAGGTGCTCAACTTCTGTCCCTTTTAAGGGCTAACAACTCTAAGGGGGTCCACGTGAGAGGGTTGTGATGGACTGAGCAAGCCAGGGGGTACGTGACAGGGGCTGTGAGCACCGATGGTCAGAGTGAAACAGAACAGAACGGGAGGTTTCACAATGTCCTTCCATACAATGTCTGGAATCTGTAGATAACAACAGTTGCCAGGTCAGGTCAGGGGTGGAATTTTTACTACCAGGCTTAGGTCAGGCAGGCCCAGGCCTGGTTTCAGATCTGGTTCCTTGGTTTCGGGTCTGGCTCCTAGGCCGGGCTACCTGCCTTTTGTTTGGCTTCTCTTTCCTTTTCTGAGTATAAAATAATATAAAACAATATGAGAGGGTCTCTCTTGTCCCTTATTTCCCCTTAATTCTTTCCTAGTTCTGTCACCTCATTGCTGAGTTTTCTAATTATAATTTACGATGCTCGTTTACATTTTATATTGTTTTCTTAGTGTTTTCTAACTCATTTTGAAACAGTAGGTTACAAAGATTTTTGTTGTTCTGTTTCTTGAGCATATTCAGAAATTCTTGAATTGGCCATATAAATAATGGTCTTCCCCTTTTTCTGTTCATTCTCTCCTTTTAAGTTACTTTGTATGAGATTTGACCTCAATACATTTCTCTTGTTCATATTTATGTTCACATAGCTTTTCTAATTTCACAAAATCTGTTCTTCTGTTCTTTCATATAATGGTGGAAACATGGTATCTATCTTTCTGAGATTTTCACGTTCTGTTCTCTTCTTACTTTTATCTAGTCTTTCTCTTTCTCTTTTGTTTCTATTGTTGCTCTCTTGATCAATTTTGATTTTGTTCACAGCAGTTTATCCTTACAGTGAGTTCCTGCCCCAGAAGGGAGTCCTGGAGGGTCAGCTTTTATTCTCACACTGGCTCACCATGATCTACAGTGCACTTGTGTGGGCTGTTTTGGGTTCTCCCCCGTCAGATCTGTCTCATGTTGCTTCTCTCTATCTTGTTTTGTTCAAATACCGATAGCATGCAAGTCTTGTGGTTACTAGTGGTTTGCTCCCATTCACTTTTGCTTTCAGGTTTGTGAGAGAAAAATTTATCCTGATTTTTGCTTTAAATCTTGACCATGGGTTTTGGTCTTGCTATCTGTCAAGCTGCTTCATCTATTTTTTTTTTTTTTTTTTTTTTTTGAGACGGAATCTTGCTCTGTCACCAGGCTGGAGTCCAGTGGCATGACCTCTGCTCACTGCAACCTCCACCTCCTGGGTTCAAGCGATTCTCCTGTCTTGGCCTCCCAAGTAGTTGGGATTACAAGTGTGCGCTACCCTGCCCGGCTAATACAATAATTTTTGTATTCTTAGTAGAGATGGGATTTCACCATGTTGGCCAGGGTGGTCTCGATCTCCTGACCTCGTGATCCTCCCACCTCTCCCTCCCAAAGTGCTGGGATTACAGGCATGAGCCACCGCGCCCAGCCTGCTCCATCTATTTTGATGTGAAGATTCAGGAAGTTTCCAAAACTATCTTGACACCTCTTTCCACCCCAAATGAACACATTATTTCATTAAACGTTTTGGAGTCAACTACCCTATGCCAGCCACTGGGTGGTATTCTCAAGACACAACAGTGACAAGTGATAAGACAGATGTTTTGGCTTGTTCTCATGAAGCTTGCACTCCGATAAAGCATCAGTGACAGGTAAATAGCCAATTATAATTCACTGTCCTCTCATAAGAAGTACAGAATGTCATGAAGTACAAGGGAAGGGCAATTATTTTGCATTTCCCTTTTTTGATTGTCAATTAATTTTAAGACAGGGATTCAGTTAAGGCCAAAGATTTAATTTCCCTGAAGTTCCCTATAAAGTGAACAAAACCACTTATAGCTAGAAGTTCTTTTATAAGGTATTAGCTATTAATAGATGCCCTGATTATTTTTGTCATACAGTCAAATGCTTGTCTTTTCTTATTCACCAGAAATAATTTTATTTTAGTTTAAGAAAGTACAGTATTCAGTTAACAAATTTATTTATAGTACTTACCATATTCAAGGATCTGTTTTAAGCACTTTACAAATATTGACTCATGGTAATATTAAATGATATTTGGTTCATTACAAATAGTGTATCCATTTACTAAATTATTCAAAAACTTTGTAAGAGTTGCAGCCTTTGTGGCATACATTATTCTAGGCAATAAAAATAAGGAGTTGAACAACACAGACAAGATTCCTGACCACACAATGCTTATATTTAGTGGGCAAGCTGGAAAATAACATGGAAAAAAATAGACGACTAAAGAGATTCACACACAAGGTAATTTCTGATTGTGGAAAATTTGTGACAAGAAAATTAAAAATGATATCATAAAGAGTGACCCAAGGAGGACTATTTAGGTAGGGGGTTATGGGTGGCTTCATCCTATGGCTAAGAAAGAGCAAGTGAGGTATGGTATCTCTACTGAAAATATTTTGCATCATGGACTCCAAATTCTCACTTTTCCTTCCTCGTTATTCCCTTCTAAGACAAGAAGGCCTCCAAGCTTTTAACATTCTTCTGGAATTCAGTAGTTAGCCATCCATTTCTCCTGATTGATATTGTTCTCCCCATTCTACTGCAGGCTCTGCATCCACATAATCTTCCTGGCTTTGACCAACATCAAACAATTTCTCACTCTTATTGGCTCACTAGCAGGCAATCTGATCAAACCTGAAATCGTACCAATTCATAATCTGTATTAATATCCAATGTCATATAATTTCAGAATTAAAAACAAACAAATCAAGAAATGTTTACATTTCCCAAGAAAAATAATGTCCCTTTTTAAATTTAAACATGATATCACAAAGTGTTCTTTTCCCATGTGTTCTGACTTGGTAATATAGTAGAAAATCCGTTTTGACTAAAAGCATGGAGCCTTATAACCTCTGCTCCCTATTAATCTTTACAAGGATGAGTAGGTTTCATGAAAACTGTCTTCTACTTCAAATTCATCTCTAATTACACAGAAGCACACAGGTGTAAGAAAGAAACAAATAAATCAACCAAAACAAGTATTTGAAGGAAATACACTGGGTTTTCTCTTTATAATATAACTGTGATAGTAAAGGTATGTTTGTTCAATTATTCTGGGGAGCCAAATGAGTTCAAAGAGAACTCGGCTGTTTGTATTATTCCTTTACTGCTTTAATTTATTATAATTGATAAAAGCTGGAGACTGACTTTGAGAATCACAGAATTGTTTAGTTTCCTCCTAATCCTTTTCATGTCTGTCTGCTGCGACATGGTACAGGGGAGCAAATAAGAGTTTTAGACCAAGTCAGAGCTGAGTGAGAATCACAACTCTGGCTAGGGAATGTGAAGCAATACATTTACTTTCTCTGAAACTTATTTTTCTTAGCAATAGACGTGGGTATAATATCTTCCCCACAAAGTTTTGGGATTAGAGATTACGTATGAAAATTAAGCAACACAGTTCCTGGCACACAGCAGACCCATAATATCTTTTCTCAATAAGCTTTTCTAACTTCAATTGCAGCCCTCTTGCCCCTTCATCTTTAATTATACAAAGTCAATAAATGGACACAGTGGATATAATTTCCCTATACCAGCATGCCAAACACTGACTGTTCCTTGGGTAAAAATAGCAATCCAATTCTTCTTTTTACCAGATTATTGTACTATCTTCCTAATTCATCTTCCTGTCGTCTTTCTTATTTCCTTCTAAACCACAATCTGCTGAGACCAAGATGTCTAGACTGTCTAAAAGCTTTCCTTCTTGGAGGCACCTTTCAGTCTGTCTTTTCCACTCCTGCACCCCATCTATGTATCTTTAGCCAGAAAGAAGTACTTATAATTATTTAAACCCAGAAACATTTTAATCAACTGATCTTTTGCTCATGCTATCTTGTGTGATTAGAAATTCTTTCCCAATCCCCTTTCCTGGCAAATCCTTATCACTGTCCAAGGTTTAGCTCAAGGCTTTCGCCCTCAACAAAGCCTTTGCCAAGATAACAGTATCGCTATCTCTGGAGCACATTGTGCCACATCCATTCCACGGACCCTCCTCATTCACAACCCTGAATGTGCACGTGGCATATTATTGATTCCATAAAATGTGGCATATAAAACTGAAAAGGAAATGACATGAGCCATCTAGACCATTATATTTAGTAACTATCATGTCTTTAAATCTCTTCAATTTCTCTTCTTTGATTACCAATGCTAGCAATTGACTTTCTTTTAAGGAGCTATTTCTCTCTAAAAAAACGAAACTAGAAATAAAATAATGTCCCACATTATAATTGTAATGCATAAAGGAAGTAGAGAACAACAAAGCTGTCCTGAAAGGTAGATACTGAAAGTCCACTATAGTTCCTTACTAGCTGTTTGATTGGTTCACATACACTAGCCAATAGGTAAATTCTCATCTGAGAAAAACTACCAGCAACACAAGTCATGGACGCTTGAGGTCCTACTAGAATAACTAACATTTAGAATACTGTCTACTGATGAAGTTCTATCAAAAGCCTTTGGATAATAATATAATTTTCTGTGCATGCATGTGTGATTGTGATTGTGTTTGTGTATATATAATACTGTGTATGTGTATACACAAACACTTGTATTCATCTTCCTTCAGTAATCAATACATCCTTTAAGGGAGAGAACATTATCTCTCTGTTATTCATTTGTAAAGTTTAGAACAGTGTTGACACACAGATTTCATTGATATATTTGTTAAATAAATGAATAAAATAAAGAATAAAAATGGCCTTGGTAGCCAATATAATAACTGACTATGGTATCTAAAATAACACCCACCTACACATCTCTGTTCCCTTACTGGGCTTTACTTTTTCCTTAGCATGAATTCATGTTGGATGTTGTATTAGCCTGTTTTCACACTGCTATAAAGAACTGCCTGAGGCTGGGTAATTTATAAAGGAAAAAGGTTTAACTCACCCACAGTTCAGCATGGCTGGGGATGCTGCAGGAAATTTACCAACATGGCAGAAGTCGAAGGGACAAGGCAGCAGGAAGGAGAATGAACACAGGAGGAACTACCAAATACTTATGAAACCATTGGATATCATGAAAACTCAAGTAGAAGGACCATGTAAGCAAATGAGTGGAGGTGGCATTTATAAAATATTCAGTGACAAATGTGTAGAGTCTAGAGCACACAGTAACAAGAAACAGTGGATGGACCTCAAAAGAAGACAGTGGAAATGAGTTAATCCTGGGAGCTGTGAGGGGGAATAGAATAGAGACAGAGTCATTAAGTAGTCTGGAGAAGAGACAAGGAAAGACCACGGAGAGGGGAAAAGACTGTGAGTTGTATGAACATGACTAAAACCCTAAGTTACCACCAAGGGGTCAGCTGCCATATTCAAGAGTTCATCAAGATATCCTTTGCATAGTTCTGTGGTTATTGTCCTGGTTTGTCTTTATTTTTATCAGTTTTGTGGGTGTTTTAGGTACTTCAGCTCACTTTTGCTTATTTGTTTATTACAAAGGTACTATAATTAGGAGTCCAGAATAAGCACTAAGGCCTCAAAATTTCAGAAGCGCACACACACACACACACACACACACACACAAATAGCCTCTTATTTTCTTATTTTCATTATTTTTATCAACAGAGCACTGGTGTTTCCACAAGGAAGCACCAAGGGCTGCAGCAAGGCATTAAGAGGGGCCTGAGAAGGTGCCCTGACCTCCCTGCCACACCCAATAGCGCCCCCTCCTTACCCCAGCTGTGCCTAGAGCAGCTCCTCCTTCACTACTCACTGACTTCCTTGTAAAAGTCCATTTGTCAAAAAAAGGAAATACATTTAAAGGCCACTGGTCTACCCAATACCAAGGTCTATCTAGTTAGGAGATACAATAGTGACACAGAACAGTATTTTTCTTATATACTTTAAGTTCTGGGGTACATGTGCAGAACATGCGGTTTTGTTACATAGGTACACATGTGCCATGCTGCTTTGCTGCACCCATCAGCCCGTCACCTACATTAGGTATTTCTCTTAATGTTGTCCCTCCCCTAGGCCCCCACCCCCCGACAGGCCCTGGTGTGTGATGTTCCCCTCCCTGTGTCCATGTGTTCTCATCAGAACAGTATTTTTTTAAAAGATAGAATAGGAAAAATGCCTGACAGATGGTGATGTAAATATGAAATCTATTATTAGTATGAAAGATGCCTTGCTCACATTAGGTACTCAAAAAATATTTGTGAAATTATATTTAAAAATAGAAATTTTATAGTTAACTATTCTGTACTTTATAAAGTCTGAAATGATTTCATCTTGTCATCAAAGATCAAACACATAGCCTAACAAGTATGATTATAATCATGAAGAATTTATGACAGAAAATCGTAAGGCATAAGAGGCCTATTTTAATATAGTGGAAAGAGAAAAGGTTTTGAAGTCAGAATTTTTCACACTGGCTTCATCATTTCTTATATGTAGGCAAAGTACTCGATTTCTTTTACTGTCAGTATCCTCATCTATGGAAACACAGAGTTTTCATATGCACACTTATAATTTGTTTGAAGAGTACAGTGAGATAACATATAAAATGCCTGGCATCCTGTGAGACATGTATTCAGTTCTCCATCAATGGTAGCCCTTGTGGTTCTTTGAGGAAGAGAGGGGAGGTGAAGAAGTATTTATCTCCCCCAAAAAAACGTCAGAGGCAGCTTTGCACAGAGGGTGATAATGCAGCCTTTTAAGATGGTTTAGACTCTGATAAGTAAATCTAGAATGGAAAGCATTTCCAATGGAAGAAATAGAATAATCTAAAGTTTCAGGTGAGAAATCAAGAGACCAGTGTGAAGTATATAGGTCAGTTTAGTAATAAAAGAAGAAAGTATGGTATAGATGAGCTGAAGCTCCAGAATTATCATTAGTATCAGCAACTATTTCGTAGACCACCTACTATATGAAAGATAATATCCCAAGTTATGAGGGAGATACAGATGGGAATTACATGTGATATTAGAAACCCTACAAGATTACAGGCTCATTAAGAGGATTCACCCAATAAGATTATATACCACATCTTTGTGCGAGACATAAAAATGCTGTAACTAAAAGCAAAGTGTTTATGATAATATTCTTGCCAAAATCTCTTGTGGGAAATTAAAAGGACACTTCTCAACTTTTGGCAGTAAATCTTTTTTTAAAAAAAAAAATTGTATTGGCAAACTGAATTAGGTTCTTAAGGCAAGACTCTCTAGTATTGGCAAGTTGCAAATAAATGCCCCATGTTGACTAAAAACACAAATCCATAATCATTCAACCTAACTCAGTAAGAAACCACATTTAAAAATGTATAGATCTCAGCTTCAAATGAAAAGGTATTTCTGCCATGATTCTACCACATTTTCATACACTTCTGAAACAACTCAGTATAGCTTTATTAGCTACTGACTTCAGATGGCATTTCTAGTAACTGGTGGCTTTATTTGTTCAGATGAAGTGACTCAATTACAAACATAATTAACAAAACAGCATGCAGGTTTTCAAATTCACTGCCATACAACTAAGCAAATGGTGTCCCACATTATTATGTATTTGGGAGGAAGTAACAAATAACTATTGTTTGGCTGATCTTGGTTATGTTTGTGAGGCAGAAATGTCGCAGGTCAGCATCAAGCCCCAACTCAAAGAAAAACCTCTCCTACAAAGGTCAAACACCTAATGAAAGTGTCCATCTGGGAACTGAGAATTTTGAAGAGGGATCTAAATTTGTTAATTGATCTGTTACAGACTATTAAATTTGTGCCAGAAAAGGAATTGATTATTGCAAGGCAAGTCCCTGAATGACCCTAGAGACCCAGATCTTCCTCCTTTCTCTAATGTAGTTCAAGGGCAACTGCAGAACGTGCTGGGAACGCAGCATCCTGAGATAAAGAGAAACTATTAGAACAGTCCAGGCTCTGTTCTCATCCCTCTTAGAAGAGGATGTCCTGCAATGCTTTAGCTCGGAAATTCCGGTTACCCCTGGATATAAAACCAGGGTGAAATGGGTTTTGAGGGCCCCTCAGCTGCAGTGTGATATGGGGCACATGTACGCAAGACTTCACCTGCCTTGGGCAGTTTTCATGAGGTTGGGGACCTGGCTTGCCATTGATTCCAGGCTTCTATTGTCCCTTGCTGCCTGTCTGTGAGTAATATAGTTGCTTTGCTTCACTTGTGTGAGTGTTTTGTTTCACCAGACTCATGCAAGTTAACTAATACTGGTGCATGGTATTGGTGAAGTCTTTAGAGTCCTCTCCTAGGATGTATACCAGTGCACAGAGAACTTGCTTCACAATTATTGCTTTTAACAGAAAAAAAAAAGATCACAAAAAATATTTACTCAGTAAAGTTTGATTGTGTCTGAAAAGCTGTACCAGTTTTCTCAGTTTGATACTTAGAAATATCAGAGCCTTAATGAAATAGTATTCTATTTACAATCCAATGGAATCACTCAAAAAAACTACCAGAATTGATAAGTGAGTTTAGTAATGGGTTACAGGATTCAAGGTGAGTACACATATATAAATTATACAACTATATGTTTACAAAATATGTATCTGTCAAATGGATTTTATCTACAACACATAAAGAATATTTACAAGTCAATGGTAATAAGAACACTTAATAAAAATCATGGGCAAAAAAACTGGACACTTTATCAAAGAAGATACACAGATGGCAAATGAGCATGTGAAAAGATGCCCAGTGCTATTAGGAAAACTCTTCAGTATGATATCACTATGTAGCCCACTCAACTAACCAAAATTCACAGACTGACCAAACCAAGTGTTGGCAAAAATGTGGAACTTTAACTCTCATACTTTACTGGTAGGACTATAAAATCATTGCAACCACTATTGAACACATTTTAGACTTTCCTTAAGAATATTAAAATACACTTATCATACAACCCAGCCACTTTTCCCAAGAAAAATGAAAACTTAGGTCTGCACTAAGGCATACACAAATGTTTGTAGCAGCTTGCTTTATTTGTAATAGCCAAAAATGGTAATAACCAAAATGTCTATCAACAGGTAAACTGATGAATAAATTGTAGTATAGTCAAACAATGTTATCCCAAGCAAGAAAAAAAAAATTTTTGAGACAAGGTCTCACTCTGCCACCCAGGATGGAGTGCAGTGGCATGATCATGGCTCACTGCAGCCTTAACCTCCCAGGTTCAAACAATCCTCCCACCTCAGCCTCTCAAGTAGCTGGGACTACAGGCATATGTCACCACACTTGGCTAATTTTTCTATTTTTCATATAGATAAGGTACCACTATGCTGCTGAAGCTGGTCTCAGACTCCTGGGTTCAAGATCCTCTGGCTAAGCCTCCCAAAGTGCTTGGATTATAAGCATGAGCCACCATGCCCAGCCAAAAAATATATATCTGGATGGATAGATAGATAGATAGATAGATAGATAGATAGATAGATAGATAGATAGATAGATGCAACAGCATGTTGCATGATCTAAACTAAAATGTTAAGCATAAATTCATTTTTTAAAAAATGACTACTAATCAAAAAGCCAGATTGTCAAATTAGATAAACAAGCAAGACCCAATTGTATGCTATCTAGAAGAGATCTATTTTAAATATATATATTTTCTAAAAGATTGAATCTGAAAGGATGGGAGAAGTTATTTCACAGAAATAGTCATGAGAAAGATCGTGTGGCTCTAACAGTATTAGTCAATTTAGACTTCAAAATAGAATTTACAAAATAAAGAGGGTTATTTTATAATTAGAGAGGTTTATATTAATCTGAAAAACATAACAATACCAAATGGATTTGCAAACAACAAACTTTCAAAATACAAGGATTAACTTGGCCAGGCAGGGTGGCTCACACCTGTAATCCCAGCACTTTGGGAGGCCAAAGCAGGTGGATCACTTGAGGTCGGAGCTTGAAACCAACCTAGCCAACATGGTGACACCCCATCTCTACTAAAATTACAAAAACTTAGCCGGGCATGGTGGCGCACACCTGTAATCCCAGCTACTCAGGAGGCAGAAGCAGGAGAATTGCTTGAACCCGGGAGGCAGAGGTTGCAGTGAGCCGAGATCACACCATTGCACTCCAGCCTGGGTGACAAAGTGAGACTCCATCTCAAAACAATAATAATAATAATAATAATAATAATAATAATAAAATAAAGAAACGGACCAATCCAGAAACATAATCTGAAATTTAAAAACAAACTGAGAAATTCACATGAGTAGAAAAAAGTCAGTATGAATGAACCTGGCCTGATACCAAAACCTGAAAACATATTACAAGAAATTATATACCAATATCCTAATAAACAAAAACATTAACATATTTTTAAATATTATTAAATCAAGTCCAACAAATAGAAAACTAAAGCTAATAAATCATAGCTAGTGATGTTTACTCTAGGATGCAAGACTGATTTAACAACTGAATGTCCATGTATTTTGCCACTTTAATACAATACTGAAATAATGGAGAAAAATCGCGTGGTCATCTAGTCAGTTAGAGGAAAATATTTGATCACACTCAATATTATTTCCTGATGAAATTAAGATGCACCAAAATTAGAAAACTGCTGTATTAAAATTTTCTTTTAAATTGGAATTTAATAATTACCCAAGTATGTTCATAGAATTTCAGAAAAGCTTCCAGAGGAGCATAATTTTGAGTTTAGGCTAATATAGCAGATTAAGTTAGAAGAGGAAGGACCTTCAGGAAAAGATGTAGATTTGAGTAAGTGTGATCTATTTCAGAAGTCAACAATTAGTTAAATATTGCTGGAGCATCCATGAGAAAAATTGGAAATAAGAAATAAACTATAGAGATAGAAAAGACAAAGCTTATGTTTCTTGCTTGTCATATACAAGGGTTACGTAAAAAATTTAGTGACGCTATATTTTAAGAAATATGGATCCATGAAGAATTTTGAACAAAGAAAGGCCACTATTAGATGTGAATTTCTGAAAGAACACTCAGCAGGCAATAAGCAGAGTGAGTGGAGGTTGATGAGGCTGAAGCCAGAAAGGCTGACAGAGGGCCACTTGACATAGTACAGGTCAAACATTACACACTTAAACTGTGACTTTGAAAAAAGTTGCTGAGAAGAAAATAAGTTAAATTTTTTAGGAGATAAACTTATTGGACTTATCAAATTAATTGAATATTTGATGAAAAGAGAAATCTAGGATATCCCCCAGATTTCTGATCCTCAATCCGGAGATAAATTGTCAACATACAGAATATGGGTTCATAAACGGCTCCCTAAGTAATGCATGCTATGAGCTATACTAAGGAAAATAGTCTAAGCATCTGACATATGTTAAATGTGATTTAATTCTTAGAAAATCTAATTACTTACATTCTTTTATCTCTCTACTTTTAATATTAATAATTATGGCTTATGTAAGTAAGTAAAGTTAAGGAAAGGTAGTAAAGTTCTGTTTGGATACATTTAATTTAAGATGCCAGTAGGACATCTGGGTTGAAATAGTTGGTAGGTATGGCTCTGGAAGAGAGCTCTAGTCTGGAGATAGAAATTAAAGCATTGTCAAAATATATTTGAGTAAGTAGGAGGATTTAATATTGCCCAAGGAGACTATAGAATAAGAAGACATAGAGCAAGGACTGAAGAAGTAAGCAAGAGGCGAGAATTCTAGTTATATAAGTGAATTAGGGGACTTAAGGGTAGCAGCCAGAGGAGTAATAAGACACAAGCAAAGAGAGCAAACAGAAACCATGCAAACTGGGGCTGTGAGTGGTGGCTCATGCCTGTAATCCCAGCAATTTGGGAGGCCGAGGCAGGTGGATCACTTGAGGCCAGGAGCTCAAGACCAGTCTGGCCAACATGGCAAAACCCCATCTCTACTAAAAATACAAAAAAAAAAAAAAAAAAAAAAAAAAAAGCTGAGTGTGGTGGCATGCACCTGTAATCCCAGCTACTTGGGAGGCTGAGGCCCAAGAATTGGTTAAACCTGGGAGGCAGAGGCTGCAGTGAGCCGAGATTGTGCCACTGCACTCCAGCCTGGGCAACAGAGCAAGACTTTGTCTCAAAAAAAAAAAAATAAATAAAGGAAATTTTCAAAAAAATAAGAATGAAGACCAAGGCCAAATTCTTCAGAGAGGTGCTCCATAGGGATTAGCAATTAGCAATAAAAAGCCACTAATAACCTTAATGAGAGGAGTCTTAATGAAATTGTGAAGTTAAAATATCACATAGCTGTCTCAGAAATAATCATTCATTTAAGATAACATTGGTTTGGAGACTATTTCTTGACTACTGGATAGCCTGTGTGATTCAGCCAAGTTATGTTAGAACAGCCTAATAAATATGCCATGTGACCTAATGAAAGTCTTCAAGAGCTCATAGAATATAAAGGAAAAGACTGTCCAATGTCAAGGGACCAAGTGCCAACTATAAGGGGGCTGGTATCACTCAAAAAAAAAACTTAGAAATAGAATCCTATGTGATTCTTTCAGATTTTGGTTAAAGCGATACAGCTTTTTCTCTTAAAACAGTAAGAAATAAGAGACCATCTCACTGCTTCCATTCATGATTCAAGGAGTTCAAGGAACAAAACCAGCTACTGTGTGCTTTTATAAAGCTCTAAGAATGATACCTATACCTCTCTTCAGAACCCCTTGCTGTGCAAGGCTACTCTCAGGGCCAGTAGCATGGACCTCACCCAGGTGCTTGTTAGAAATGCAGACTCTCAAGCCTTACTCCAGCACTTTTGAATGAGAATTTCCATTTTGACGAGATTAAGATCCCCAGCTGAACTCTTATTTCTGCACATGAAAGTTTGAGAAACTCTTCTGAACCACAATTTCTTTAAGAATAAAAAATTTCAACATTTGGTAATTATTTGCTAATTTATTTATAGCCCAACTTCTTCAAATAAGTGCTTAAGACACTTTTAAAGATATATATGCACTCCAGAACAATTTAAAAGTAAAAAAAAAAAAATAAAGACCAAGGGAAATAAGAATAGGAACATTTAATAACCAATATGTATGAAAGACTTTGTCTGTGCTAAGAGCTTTATATCTTTTATTTTCACAATTACTTTAGAAAGTAATCAATATTATTTCAGTTTTACAGGTGAGGAAAATGTGACTTAGAGAATTTAAGTAACTTGCCTAAGATTACAAAGTGTTAGAAACAGGGTTTGAACTCAGGCCTGCTTAACACCAAACTACACCTGTGCTCTCAATCACAAAATTAAACAGTAAGGTCAAAATATAAAACCTGTGTGTACTCAAATCTATTTATAATGACTTACTCTGCATTTGGCTTTAAATGTTCTAGAAGCTCATGTGAATAGAAAATATCAGTGATTACAACATTCAGAAAGTCTGTATTTAATTTTCTGCCTGTCATAACATTAACTGTGTGGTAGAAGAGAGCTATCACTTTTGTTTTTAGAGAAGCTATGTATTCTTACAAAAGTATGAGCTATGTAAGACCTCAAAAGAATGAAATGCATACCATGACAGTAAGGTCCTATTTCTTAGCTAATGTGTATGTATATACAATATATCCAGAGAGTTTTTAATATTGTAGCATAATCTTATACAAGTAGATGACTTTAATTTATTATTTTTAAATAGATGACTGATAATTTATTATTCTGAACTAGAAAATGAGGAGGTAGGTGTACAAGCAGTAGCAGAGAAGCAGAACAGAGAGTCAGGAACTTGCTCCCTCATCGGGTCCATCAGCCATGAAAGTCAGAGCAGCCAGCACCTTAGGCTTTTTGGAGGCCATTAAAAATATTTGAGATATAAAGAAAAAAATGATGTAACTAAAACAAGAAAATACCAACAGTTGAATTAATAATGTGATTAAAAATGGGTACACAACAAAGCATTACATTAATAAAGTATGACATTTAACAATCAGAAAGTTTGCTGTATTTAAAAGTCATCTTTAGATTAGATTTTCTCTCTTTGCAAGGATTTTTCAGTATACTTAGTGATGATCTAAAAATAAATTAGTTGGAGGCAAATAATTTCCAAAAGCAAAATCGCAAATAATTTCTACCCCAGAAAATGTAGGTTTGTATGTGTGTGTATGGAGACATATGTATCTCCCACAAAAATATTAGAAGTCCTGGCCCTTAGCATAGGTACCAAAGTGAATGAGGATGAGGCTACTTGATTTCCAGAGCTCCTAGTTTCTCCGCTGTCTGTAATTTAGGTCGTGTGCTAGGCTAGAGTGGAGCAGGAAATATCAAAGAGCCTGAAGGCTACCCCCTCCACTCCCACCTCCACTCCACAAATGATGTAAAATCCCATCCCACACAGTTCCCACACTGCTAGGAAGTATCCACATGGGTACTAAGGCACAGCAAGGTAAAGATGAGATGTGTATTTTCTTGGTTTAGCTGGCAAAAAATGGGTTATTAATGCCTGGTTCCATACGAGGAACAAAACCCTAGAATAATCGAACAATTGCCCAGGAAGCCATTTGGATTGAAGTTAGCTACTCCTTCAAGAACGGAAGAGCTGAACTTGCCAGCTTTGATTTGCACGCCTTTCAGCTACTATTTCCAGCCGATTCAGTTCATACAACTCCAGCTTTCATTTAGGGCTGAGCTCATTGACTAAAAAAATAAAGAAGAACTGAAAAAGAGGAAAAAACGAGAAAAGAAATCAAGGAAAGGCTTCATTGATTATTCAGAGTGTTGCTTTGGGAAAGAGAAAAATCTTGTTAGAAGCCTGGCAAACTTACTTCATTAGAGACCTAGTGACATCTTCCAAAACTAGAACATTACATGAGGTTAGTTTAAAACTTCAAGCGGCCTTATAGTTTGATAAGGATACCTATCCCCATCCACTCTGCTACATTATTTGCATTCTTCACCATACTTTTCGCAATGGTGAAATATTTGCTACTAAAAAAATATGCCAAAAGAAAGAAAGAAATGTGACTTATTAGAAATGAGAAATGCTAAAATCAGGGACGGTGATTCTGATCACTCACTGTATCCTCTAAAAGCCCACTTTTCTTTCCTTCTAACATGGTCATTTGGACCTCATTTTCACCATCCTCCTCCCTCATACACATGGTCCTACTCAATCTCCTTCTACCTAATGATTTAATGCATGCAGTGTTGATAAAATGAATGTGAAAACGAGCATCAGATTTTTTTTTTTTTTTTGAGATAGAGTCTCCGTCGCCCAGGCTGGAGTGCAGTGGCGCGATCTCGGCTCACTGCAAGCTCCGCCTCCCGGGTTCACGCCATTCTCCTGCCTCAGCCTCTCCGAGTAGCTGGGACTACTGAAGCCCGCCACCACTCCCGGCTAATTTTTTGTATTTTTTAGTAGAGACAGGGTTTCACCGTGGTCTCGATCTCCCGACCTCATGATCCGCCCGCCTCGGCCTCCCAAAGTGCTGGGATTACAAGCGTGAACCACCGCGCCGGGCCGAACATCATATTTTATAATGGTATGTACGAATCGATGGCTTCCTGACCCTTCAGGAAGACCCTTCCCGGTCTTCTGAAGTTCTGCACAGTTACCATGTCAAAAAGGAAGAGGTCTTTTATTTTTCTTTCTTTTTTTTTAACTTTCTTTCCTTGGAAGCATCAAATGCTCCCACCCACTGACCTCTCTCTCTCTCAGAAATAATTAGCCTAAAGGCTAAAACCACCATGGAAATTTATCAAAGAGCAACTAAAAGATCAAAATGGCTTGGTCATGCCAAATAAACCTCATTTAGTTCTCTGAGAAAGTGGTTAATAATAGTGATTTTATTGCCATAGAGTATCTTGGTTTCAGGAAATTATTTGACAAATACCCTGAAAATATACCACTAAGATAATGGTGTTTTCGTTAGACAATAATATTATGAGGTACATACACTGTTAGATGACTACAGTCTGGAGAAGTCAGCTTGGAGAGGTGGCTACAAGAAGTTGATAGAAGATTCCCTCCTTCACCTGTTCCGTAAAGACTTACTAATTAGAATAAAAACATCAAAAGGATTCTAGTTCAAGCAGGAACATAAAATTGGAATAAATGTGGAATTACATTGGTGAGAGAATCAATATTAACTATATTCTCAATGAAGTAAATACTGACTTGAAATAAATTAACATCTAAGAATAACTTTCAAATCCTGCATTTGAATACATTTAAGTCAACGACTTAAATAAATATTAGAAGGTAATTTGTTTCACATTGGTTCATAGGATACACTGAAGGTATTACCTGACTACAAGTTTTATATATATATATATAAATGGTAAGTATACATAAAAAAGCAAAGCTAATGAGCAAATCAGTACATTCCATTTTTGAGAAGATCAAATTGGTAGAAAGTTCTTCCTTATATTGAGCTGGATTCTATACACTAAATTTCATTTAATTTTTCTCAGTGAGAAATGAGGTTGAATTCCTAGCAACTCATGCATAGATAATAGGATACAGAATTAACTCTGATTATAATATAATGTACCTGATGTGACTATGAAGCCGGAACTAACACTCAAATAGATTAGAGACTATTACCTTGCAGTTGCAAATTTTAACTGAATTTAAAGTAGTTGCTAACCTAGGCCAGGCGCGGTAGAACAAGCCTGTAATCCCAGCACTTTGAGAGGCCAAGGTGGGCGGATCACCTGAGATCAGGAGTTCGAGACCAGCCTGGCCAACATGGTAAAACCCCGTGTCTACTAAAAATACAAAAAATAGCCAGACATGGTGGCGTGTGCCTGTAGTCAGTCCCAGCTACTCAAGAGGCTGAGGCAGGAGAATCACTTGAACCTGGGAGGTGGAGGTTGCAGTGAACCGAGATGGCACCATTGCACTCCAGCCTAGGCAACAGAGTGAGACTCCACCTCAAAAATAAAAATAAAAATAAAGTAGTTGCTAACCTAGATCACAGTATTTCCTTTCGACCATATAATAACATCTTTGTTTAACTGGAGTGTAAATCCAGCAACTTCATGTATCTAGAAATATGTGTCCTATATCATCTTTCTACCCGTCTCCAGTAAAGTGCCTAGGCACATGGCAAATGGTGAATAAGTGAGTAAATTTTAAAAGACTGACCAGCCAAACCCAATGAAACAATAGCATGTGGCTGATACTCTTAGAATATCGATCACTATCTTTTGAATTTTATGTATATTCTACAGTCTTGGTTACCTGGTTTTCACATATGTAGGAAATGGAAGGAAAATAAATGCTACAGCCAAGTATATTGGTATCCAATCAAAATAAAAGAAAACATGGGGAAATTATTTTTTAAAACTCATATGCACCTAGTTTAGAGTCATTTAGGGTGGAGTCAAATAACCCCCAATAACTCAGTTTACCCTAATAGAAGCACCCACAGACTTCACAATACTGATATTAATTAAGATAGATAAAGTCATTGAGGTATATTTATAAGGCATTATGTAATCAGCAATATGGGAAAGTATCGCAGTACCTTTTATAAGACTATACCTACAAGATTTGATAGTTGGAAAAATGAGTACATAAAGGCATGAACCCTTAGCTCTCTAAACAAACCCCACTATTCATGGTTACTTGCTCCCTCTGGCCTACTGTTTCATTACACTTCTAGAAAATCTCGATAGCAACTCATGTTACCAGCTTCCAGCAAGGGATCTTTCTTATGATCAATTCCTATTTTCACCTCAATTATCATAATATCCAGAGAGGTAGAATAAGAACATCATATCCAACTTATGAATATGTAAACCAAATTAACACATATAAAAGTAAAACAGGAGAAAAGTGAGCCAGTCTGTCCATCGAAGATAAATAATTTCTTTTTTACTTAATTATTCATTTAGACTGAACAAATTTATAGTGTGAATGCATAATAAATCCCAGGTACCAGGCTGAGTGAAGCACATATAGAGATAAGCACCTCGGTTGGGAGAATACATAAATATTTGGAAGAATAGTTTCAGAACGAGTTAAAAATCAGAAGTTACCATATATATGGTACAAAACTTTCTTCTTCAAAGCATGTTTCCATACTTAGTTGGACTAAATAAGCCTTAACTAATTTTCAGCCCCCAACTGCTATGATTCTATCGTGCTCAATTCTACAAAATCACTATGAGATAAACATGGCAGGCATTGTTAATTTGCAGTTAATAGACTATAAAATTGAAGATTTAATAGATTGCATAACTTACTCCCAACCACACAGATAGTTAATACCAAAGCCAGATAAGAACTTAACTTGATTTGAGTCCTAATTATTCTATTTATTATGTAAAAACTCTCATTCGTGTTTCATGCACGTAATCATCAGCTATCCCATTTCATAGACTGAAATCTCTGTGCTATGTTTACAAAGCAGCACATTGAATAAACGAGGCTTGTTCCCCCAGATGATGTGATATGTGCTGTTTGGTTAGTAAAAATGTTTCTGCTGCCTCCTTTGGCATTTCACATGCACAATTTATGAACAATTTGCTGTCACCTCTACTTACAGTGCTTCTTTCAAATAATTTCTATATTTCCAGAGGACTTGTAAAAAGTAATTTAAGTGGCCCAAACCTGATCACTATGTATATTTAAAGCTTGTCAGCTATTGTTGGTATGACATGGAGTTCCTTTCTGTTTAGGGCCACCCAGGATGTGAAATAAGTAAGACAAAATACGCATTTTTTTTTTCAGAGAATTTTAAAAAGGGAGTGACCTTAAATTGGTCCTTAAACTCCTAATCCAACAACCAGAATTTGTTTAATTCTGTTATATACAAGATTCTGTGGACATATAAAATATACTATATGACCCTCATCCATAAAGAGCCTAAACTAAAACTTGAAGGTTTTCATGAACGTGTGACAGTGCCTATATTCAATATGACAAAATGTTCCATATAATTAAAAGTCTTACAAATACATGATGATCTCACCTCAGTTTGAACTCTCTCACTGATCACTTGATGACAATAAAAGATCTGATATTGTGTCAAGAAAAAATAAAGAAAAAAAGGGCTTACATTGTATGTGCTCCAAAATGTCTATAGTACAGTTCATTCTGAAGCCAGGAGGGGCGCTATTAGATGACTTATTTTCTTTAATAATGTTTTTTCCAGATTATAAAAGATACATATGATAATCACTTTCAACACTTGAGTTCCCCTAGAAAACCAACCAGAAAAATCTATTGACTAAGCAAAGCTAATTTTATTAAACCTACCGCAGCAGCAAAGAGGATAACCTTGACTACATCTTAGTGTCTCAGAAGGAATAGGTAAAAGAGGATATTTCCAGGGCTTTGGGGTCAAGTCTCAAGTGGTATAAGTTGAATCTTTCAAAGCAGAGAATTGATTAGGATTCAGCAAAGTTCATATTATAATAGTTTAGTGAGATGAAGGTCTCAAAGTGGGTCTTAATAAATGAATTGTTTAATAAACAAGGTGTTGCCCCAAATAATTTGCTCAGATGAGTTAATTATTTGGATATATTGGCGTTCAAAAATTTTATGATACAACAAAGTTATGAATTGGTTATACTGCCTCATTTTCCTGGCCAAACATTTGCTAAAATAATGAGAGTAACTCGGGAGCTCTGCCTGGTTTTCATCTCAATTTTGTCCCTCAGTTCTCAGGAGACATGAATCACACCTTGCCCACCCAGTTTTCTAATATGTTAAATGTGATCTGTAATTATTATTTATGCTTTAAAGGATATCTGACTACATTCCAGGGGCCTCCAGTGAAAACAGCACAGATTTTTATCATCAGATGTATTTACTGAATTTTATCTAAAGCTAAATGTGTTTTTTAAATTTAGCATTGGGACCTTAAAATCAAAGAATAAATATTTGCATAGAGATGGAAAGAAAAAAATTGCTTCTCAGCCTTTTGGCTAAGATCAAGTGTAGAGATGGAAATAAACATTTATTTGGGGGGAAGAAACTTTTATCTGAAGTTTGAAAACTTTAGACCTATTATTCCTCAAGAAAACTAAAGTTATACATAAGGTATTCATTAATAATGATATTATTAGGGGAAAAGACTTTCAGTAAAAGTACAACAGGGGCAAAATCATACCTTCTGCTGGATGGTGGATTTAATTTTAAAACGCCAAGAGAATACTTCAAATCAGATAATAACAAAAGCCTCCCCACTGAAATAATGTTAAGATTACTATTTATTTTGCACTTATATGCAGGTGCTATGGTAAGATGTGTTTATATGCACACATAGTCTTATTTAATCATCGCAATCACCTTGCGAAGTAGGTAGTATTATTACCATTTACAGATGGAAAAGAGAATCAAACAGGTTCAGCATGTCACTCAACTCAGGAGAAGTGGTACAAGCAAGAATCAAACTTGGTATATTTGACTCTAAACATATTCTCAAGACTGATAAAAGAAGGGAACATAGCTATTGTCATGAAATTAGAGCCTTGGTATTGAAATGTGATCTCTCAGCACCCTAGCACTTTATCTTTCAAATGACTTTACACTGGAGGGTTTCTTTTTTATCAAAGGGAAAGAGCAGTCCTGTGAATCATTGGAAGAGAACCTGGGCTTTCAGGTGTGTGTTAGGCAGAATTAAAAGATACTCCCAAGAACACACGACTTCTCTTATCGATCGAGCAACCACGAATCCAAGTGTTTCTGTAAAGGGATTTCACAGATGACATTAAGGTTCCAAATCAGTCAACCTTAAAATAGGGATATTATATAGGTGGCCCTGACCTAATTACATGAGGCCATTAAATCTGAGTCTTGTGGTCAGAGACAGAGAAAGTCAGAAATTTCAAGTGTGAGAGGGAGCTGGCCCAAGGAAATTCTACTGGCTTTGAGATGGAGGGATCACGTGGCAAGAATGGTCTCTATGAGCTAAGTGGCCCACAGCTGACAGCAAGGAAAGAGGGACCTCATTCCTGCAACTGCAACAAACTAAATATGGCTGATGATCTGAATCAGCTTGTAAGTTTGCTGTTCCCCAAAATTTCCAGAAAGAAGCACAGTTCAACCACCATCTTGATTTCAGTTTCAAGACCCTGAGCAGAGAACTCAATCACATCATACCTGAACTTCTGATTTACATAACTGTGAGTTAATCATAAGAATCGTTTTAAGTCATTACATTTATAGTAATTTGTTATATGGTGTATTAGTCCATTTTCATGCTGCTGATAAAGACATACTGGAGACCAGGCAATTTACAAAACAAAGAGGTTTAACTGGACTTACAGTTCCACATGGCTGGGGAAGCCTCATCATCATGGTGGAAGGCAAGGAGGAGCAAGTCACGTCTTACATGGATGGCAGCAGCCAAAAAGAGAGAGCTCCTACAGGGAAACTCCCCCTTTTAAAACTGTCAGATCTCTTGAGGCTTATTCACTATCATGAGAACAGCATGGGAAAGACCTGCCCCCATGATTCAATTACCTCCCACCAGCTCCCTCCCACAACATGTGGGAATTCAAGATGAGATTTTGGTGGGGACACAGCCAAACTGTATTATATTGCAATAAAAACAAATGGTGTTCTAAATACTTTTAGGAAACAAGGGTTAACCTGTGATTAAGACTTTAATGGGTATTTCTGGTTAACTTGAAAACGAGCTTGCTTTATCTGTAAAAAATATAATCAATTTCCTACAAACACATTTGCAAGAAAATATCAATAGTAGTAAGTTCATCAAATTCCTCTGGTCATCTGATCATATGGAATTATAAATAAATAATGGTTATATTAATAATATGTAAGTAATGCTTCAGAGTGTTCAATGTATTACCACATTCATTATATCACCTGGACCTTATTATAACCAAGTTGAGTAGACAAATTATTATTATTATCTCTTCTTATAGTGCAAGAAATAAATACATAGGACAAGTGACTGACTCAAAACCAACTTCAAGAATTTGGAGGTGAGCTGGGGTGGCCAGTAGATGACATTCAAGGGCTTCTGACTTCCCTCAAAACCACATTTTATTTTCAGGGCTGACTTAAAAGGTTTCGGCAAAACATGGGGTTATGTTCCCCTTTCCTATTCTCTTCCAATTTAAAAAAAAATAAAAAACAACATATATTTTTACTTGAAATAAGTGTTTTTTCACCCACATCAACCATTTCTCTTCATCACACCATGTGGAACATTTGAAAGGTATTTTTTAAGCAATATTCAAACTGGGTTTGTAAAAGTTTGAACTGTGGTTTCAAAATGATTGAAGCTGAATGATGAAAAATTGTCAATAACCAATATGGGATCATTAAATACATCTATAAAATCTGAGTTATAGCTATGCACAAAAATTGTGATATATATTTATTCCCATGAGAAGTTGTTTATTCTGTCTGTATACTACAAAGCCATTTGTTTAAAAAAAGTACATAAGTGTACATACACATTCACACACATGCACACATATGCAATATGCCCATTTTTTGAAAGAAGTTACCTGTGGAATGTGGGGCATTTAAAAATTACTTTTCAAAATTTTCTACATTTTATAAATGCTATATTTTATACTACATGTTTATTATCAGAAAAATGGCACTAAAGTCATTTTCATTTCACAAAATAATTTGATTGAAACTGTGCCTCAGTCTAGTTGTATCAAAGCAACATTATTATTATTAAATATCGAAGAGTCTTTATGAAAGTTGAGAATTAAATGTAGAGCAAGGCTCACATCTTCATCAAATCACTCTTTGTTCACATGAAGGCAGCTGGGCACCTGTACCTCACAGGTTGGGCATCTACAGTTTTACTGACCACTGCCTATGGGTCTCTCATTGTCCTTGACCACCAGTTTTGACTTGAGTATCAAGTGCCAGTTGACATCCCCAACGGCATCCCAGATGTGGTCAGACACTCAGAGTACCCAAGTGAGCCTGACACTTATGTCCTCTGACGTAAGTGCTGACTCCATTTTTTCAAAGCTCCTACTGAAGTAAGTTGAGGGAAATTGTCTTACTTTACTTTCTCCTTCATATACTATGAAAATGCCATACTCTGAATTGAGTGTCCCATCTGAATTGCTGAAACATAAATTTCTAGCCAGAGGCAGTGAAATTAGAATGACTGCGGGTTCTTTTGACATACTTGAGAAGTAGATGTAACTTGGCTAGGGTTTCAACCACTCACCTTTATTGGAATTAGATCCTTTGGCATCCTCCTCTAGTAACCCAATGGCATTCAGTCTCTGTGTTCCCTTGTGTCTGCAGAATAAAACTAGGATTCTGATAAAGTATGAGAAACTGTCAGTCTTTGCCTGCCCTGAACCAATAAAAATGCACATGAATTTTGCTACTTTATGTTCATTGCCACTGATGTAAAATATAGTCATACCTTGTCATTGGTGGGGGATTGGTTCTAGGAGCCCTGTGGAAACCAAAATCCATGAATGTTCAAGTCCCTGATATAAACCAGTGTAGTATTTGCATATAACCCACACACATCATCTGCATACTTTAATCATTTCTAGGTTATTCATAATACTGATAGGATTTGGCTCTGTGTCCCCACACAAATCTCACCTAGAATTGTAGTAATTCCCATGTCACGGGAGGGACCTGGTGGGAGGTAAGTGAATCATGGGGGAGGATTTTTCCTGTACTGTTCTCACGGTAGTGAATAAGTCTCATGAGATCTGATAGTTTTATAAAGGAGAGTTCCCCTGCATACACCCTCTTGCCTGCCACCACGTAAGACATCCCTTTGCTCTTCCTTCGTCTTCTGCCATAATTGTGAGGCCTCTCCAGCCATGTGGAACTGTGAGTCCATTAAACCTCTTTCCTTTATAAATTACCCAGTCTCAGGTAAGTCTTTATTAGCAGCATGAGAACAGACTAATACAAATGCCTCATACAATGTGAATGCCATGTAAATGGCTGCTATACTGTATTGTTTAGGGAATAATGACAAGAACAAAAGTCTGTACATGTTCAGTACAGATGCAACCATCTGTTTTTCTCTCCTGAATATTTTCAATTCAGGGTTGGCTGAATCCACACATGTGGGACGCACAGAAAGGGAGGGCTGACTGTATTCCATTTAGGGTCAAGTGGGTGGGTGAGTTTTGGCATGTTGGTGGGGTCGTTTTCCAAAAGGAAAAAAAAGTAATCAAAATGTGAAATAACACAGTATTTTAGAAACTTGAA